>NC_069136.1:1962500-2262500 GCF_026914265.1 Mya arenaria | reverse complement strand
AAAACACCCTCATTTATAGGGATCGAGGTCTTTATGAAAATTAATTCATTTGTTAGTTTTTAAATAGGCCTCAAAATAAACATATCGATCATATCCTAACTTAATGAATGTCAGGTTTCTGCCAAAGGTTTTAATTCTCTTGCATAATATAAGTAATATGTCATTTTCTGGCTTCTCTGAGTTCTAACTCCATTTCTCTATGTACTTGCAAATGAGTCCATTAGCTAAAGTTAAGTCAGTCTCTGGTAAATTTTATTATTTTGAGATGATTATTCAGAAAGGTACCTGGGGACCTCAAATTTAATGATATGAAGAAATCTCCTTAGTCTGGTGACAGTGACATTTTAGTCTGGTGACAGTGACATGCTAATGGATGGAGTTCCATTATAGTTTTCAAAACAAACGTGGATGTGGTAATTTGGTCTATCCTGACAATTTTTTACAATCAAATCTGTAATGTACGTGTTTTTTACAAAAATGTAATCAAACAGTAAGTGATTTTAGCTTGTCTATTTTTTTCGAAGGAAAAAAGGAGGTATTTGGCCGATTGTTTATAACTTTGTTGAATGTAACAACAAGCTTAACGATATCCTCGTTAACTTTTTAAGGTGAAATATTCTATAAAGTGCTCATTTATTTAAATTAAACAAATACAGATAAAACATCTGCCTCAAAGCTTGTGACTAATACAGTCAAACCTTGTTGGCTCAAACTCCTTGGAAGCGGCGAAATACCTCGAGCCGAGCGGGAATGCTTACTTCAGTATAAAGAAATCAATCCAGTTTTAGCCAATGAGGAATTCGAGCTAAGCGTTTTTGAGCCTCTGGGGTTCGACTGTACTGCGGATCACAAGTTTATCCATTGAACTTCCAGAATGGTTAAGAGATAAAAGTTAACAACGATGATGTTAACAGTGTTGTTGACTTCAACAAAGTTCAAAACAATCAGCCTAATTTTTTCGACTTGGTGTCATTTCATAAATTAAGGGTTTGTAAATTTCACCATGGCCATAATCTTAAAAACAACAACATTAAAGACATTCACACATAATAAAGTGAACCTGTCACGCATTACACATACATGTAGCTTGCAAGGCCCATAACACTGGCTTTGATAATTGTCAAGTAATTCCACTGAGTTGATAAGCGGAAGAGCATTAATATGGCTTTTGTTTGTCATTGTCCTCATATCCTTGATCTCTTAATCCATCTGCTGTCCTTGTTAATTAAAATAATTTCCGATGAACATTATGAAGGATTATTATCAGAGTTGCAGGGTAAAAGTCAATTTTTCTCCTTCCTGTTTATTGAGGATATTTTTCTGGCATTCTAATACTTCTGCAAAATTAGAACAGTACTCAGTATTCCTGATGACTTCTGCAATCTTAGATCAGTACTGTATTCCTAGTGAGAACATCTGGATGGATAATGTATAAGAAAGAATAAACTATCATATTCTAAAGTCTCAGGGATATTAGGTGTCTATTCTAATGAATGAGACATTATTGACCAATGAAAGTGTAGTTTTACTTTCTAACTACATGAATGTATAATGAAATTATTAAGGAAAAGAAGACAAAAGAAACAATCATGACCACCAGAGAGGCTGGAAAAGAATCCTGGTCATTGGTAATATTGTGAGTCAGTTCGGAGACATTAAACAAATAACAGGCAAACCTGTATTAAGTGGCCACCATTAGGAAAAGGTCATATTGGCTGCCTAAGACAGGTGGCCACTTAATGCAGGTTGGAAACTGCTGCCACTTAAGCTTTGTTAAACAGAGGTCTATTATACATGCATATCATTAAAATGACAACTGGCCAGCTTTACCATCACCATCATTGCCATCATCATTAAGGAAGTTAAAATACAAATGTAGGTAAAATTATTCCAAAAGTATGAATAGATTTTTTTTTACAGTAGATAAATGTTAATCAAACATGTATAAAATTAAGGGCAAAACATTAAATAAACAAGTGCAGAAATATATACACAGTTACAACTAACGGTCCAGAAACAGTTAAACAAGACGTACACACGTGTCCATAAACCATGAATACACAAGTTCAATGAGTTCCTCTTTTCATGTAACTTTTAAAAATACAGGGCAATCGTGTTCAGTAATATGCATTTCGATTTGATGCCGGAAAATTCCAAGGCCAAGTTATTTTTTTGTTAACTTCAATATATATTGAAAGCAGACTGTAATGGGAAATTTCTTAGCTGAAGCGTCAGTAGCACGGTATTAGTGGCCACTAATTAGTGTTTATATGGCTTCATTGGGGTAAAAAAAATAATGAACACTGCTGCTGTAGACAGTTTACTAGTAAAAATGTATGGCGGAATTTGGTCTGATAAGGCAAGTGGCCTTTTAGGTTTGACTGTGTTTGTTATTTTTTATGGCCTTTATGAGCTTGAAAACCATCAACAATATCAAAACATCTTGTATGTTAGCATGTTTCACCTCTACAATGTATTTCTGTTTCAGTATGGATGGGGCAGACTTGTGTTTTGAGATCGTCAAACGAGCAAACCAGGGGTTCGTCTACAGTGAGGCTGTAGCCAGGTATTATTTGTAAAATGCCAGTCATTTTGTTGTTTGGCAAATGAAAATCTAGGTATTTTCACAGATTTTTTGTTGTCCTTTGTATTGTCTTCAAGTCAAGGTATTGTCAGAGCCTTCGCATTGTCGTTTGTTACAAATTGTCAAGGTACTGTCAAAGCCTTTGCAATGTCCTTTTGTGCAACTTCTGTGAAATCATTTATATTCGAGGGCTTGAAATTTTTTGGTTTGTTGAAAAAGGAAAATTTTGTGTGTACTTTAATTCCTGGATTTTCTTTTATTTTTTATGCCCCCGAAGGTGGGCATATTAAAATCGCACCGTCCATCCGTCCGTCCGGCCGGCTCTGTAACTTTCCCTTGTATGGACAGATTTTAAAATAACTTGCCACATGTGTTCCACATACCAAGTCGACGTGTGGCGTGCAAGACTGTGCCCCTACCTCAAAGGTCAAGGTCACACTTAGTGTTTATTCACAATGGAGTGCTGAATATAAGGACATAGAGTATAGGTGGTCGTGTCTGGGCTGTAACTTTCCCTTGTATGGACAGATTTTAAAATCACTTGCCACATGTGCTCCACATACCAAGACGACATGTCGCGTGCAAGACCCGTGTCCCTACCTCAAAGGTCAAGGTCACACTTAGTGTTTATTCACAATGGAGTGCTGCATATAAGGACATAGAGTATAGGTTGTCGTGTCCGGGCTGTAACTTTCCCTTGTATGGACAGATTTTAAAATCACTTGCCACATGTGTTCCACATACCAAGACGACGTGTCGCGTGCAAGACCCGTGTCCCTACCTCAAAGGTCAAGGTCACACTTAGTGTTTGTTCACAATGGAGTGCTGCATATAAGGACATAGAGTATAGGTTGTCGTGTCCGGGCTGTAACTTTCCCTTGTATGGACAGATTTTAAAATCACTTGCCACATGTGTTCCACATACCAAGACGACGTGTCGCGTGCAAGACCCGTGTCCCTACCTCAAAGGTCAAGGTCACACTTAGTGTTTGTTCACAATGGAGTGCTGCATATAAGGACATAGAGTATAGGTTGTCGTGTCCAGGCTGTAACTTTCTCTTGTATGGACAGATTTTAAAATAACTTGCCACATGTGTTCCACATACCAAGACGACGTGTCGTGTGCAAGACCCATGTCCCTACCTCTAAGGTGAAAGATACACTAAGTGTTTATTCACAAGGAAATTCTGAATATAAGGACCTAACAGTGTAGGTTGTCAAGTATGGGTGGTATTTTTTTATGTTCAGAGGCAATTTAAAATAACTTGCCATATGTATTTGACACGTAAAGGCAAGATCAACTTTTCATGTACTGACCTTGTTCGTAGGTCAATGTCACATTCGGGGGCATTCGTCACATACTGTGACAGCTCTTGTTTAAATAAATAATCAAATCTGCAATCCTAAATTGTCTGTCAGAATTCACTATGCACCGATCTTGTGCTATGTATCATCTACGTCACGCAGTTTCTACAATCAGAAAATATTCCAGTTAGCGCAGATACCCATGTGAATTATCGCTTCATCGACAATTCAAAGGTCATAAATAAAGATGCAACATATCAGGGATATACAATAGTGAATTCATTGAATATCAATTAAGTGCGTTTGCAAACTGTGAAAACAAAGTAAGGGTTTTTAATTAAAAAGTCGATTAAATATTTTATCAAAGAGACAAAATCAAGTGGCAACGCTCAACACACAAACAAGGTTAATAATCAGCACGTTTTACATGTGTCATATAGGAGGTTGACAATCAGCTTATTTTAATGTTCCAGCAATGTCATACAAAAAAAATGAATGGAAGTACTAATAATTGACATTAATTTATCATTGAGGGTAAATAATATATAATATAAACCATATTAACAGTAAAATAAACAATGATTAAGGTACTTACAAGTTGTAAACCGCGACCATGTATATTCTGTGAATACATGTATACCCTTTTGCATAGCCAGTATGTTTTCAGAATTAAAGGTCAAGTTTTTGTCGGGATCTTGAATTCATGGATAAGCCAACCCAGGAAATCCACGTCAATTAATCTCGACTAATATTTATGATTTTACAGTAATTCCCCTTGGCCATAAATTAAAAAAAAATATTGACAACTTAGTACACATGTTAACAGTGACAATATGGATATATTTGTGTTGCAATAATCTGTATGAAATTTTGTCAAAATCATTATCCAGGGTGTCTATATGAAGTTGAGGTGAAGTTTGATTGTGTGTCAATTAAGTTAAAAAGTTGGTCAATATTTGAAAAAACTGTTATCATAGTCAAGTCAGACCTCATGTTTTTGCCCAATTTTTATTCTCATGAAACTGTTTGTTAGAAAGTTTGTCTCTTGTAATGTCAAGACGAAGTGTGTGTATGGATATTGAGATTAAAAAAGGTAGCCAGGATAGTAACTGTTTTAAAAGAAACTCAATACAAGCAATGATCCTTGGAAGTGTTACACGTATGATGTGGCCATATTAATTGTTTGATCAGCCATTTTAGATAAAAACAAAAACTTATCCTTTAGAAAGATGCAGAAAACTACTACAAAATACCATCCAAAATAAATGCAAAGATTCCTCTCTATTTCAGCCACTACATTCGTCAGATCCTTGAGGCCGTTCGCTATTGCCATGCCAACAACATCATACATCGAGACTTAAAGCCACATTGTGTCCTTCTCGCGTCCACTGAAAACTCCGCACCTGTGAAGATTGGGGGATTTGGCGTGGCCGTGCAGCTGCCGGAGACAGGGAAAATCACAGGAGGTGCGGACAAATTGTGGATAGGAATTTGAAATCTATGAGAGGTGTTGGGATTATTAACTATGGCCGTAAGGCAGGTTTAACCCCACCCCTCCTACCTTCCTCTCCACTGATCTGTACTAAGTACTACTTTAAGTCCTACCAGAACCCTAAGTAACAAATTTAATTGAATGAGGGCAGCATACTGAATAATTCCAAATTTTGAGTTTCTTCATACCACATACCAGCCTCTTCAATCTGCAGTAGTCTGAAAACAGCCCCTGAATGCATACCAAGAAAGGGGGTGTCATGCAGCCATCTTAAGGTCAGACTCGGCGCGCACAATTGAAATTTATATCTTTATGTCTGCCGTGACAATGTTCCTACAACAAATTCTTGCGAGAAAAATAAACAAAAATTCATGGTAACATAAATTTTTATACATTTTTAATGAGAATAACCATACGTTGTATAGAAGAAATAGTATGTATTATTATTATACCCTTGTAACATTTATCTTTGAAGATGTATGGTAGTCTTTTTATCTTCTGTCCGTCTGTATTGCATTATTGTAATCATAAATTGTAAATATTAATATATATATTAGTTACATTCTGCCTAAAACTTGGTGGTCATGGCCTGGGTAGTCATCGCTTCTGTGATGTCTCTAGTTCTCATCTTTATTTAGAAATGTCAATCCTTAATAATGATATATTAACCAGAAAATATATACACAGCATTCCTCACATACAAGCCTTTTAGCAGAATAGCTTTCTCTTGACAGTTGACCTTTTTGATGTCTAGTATTTTTATGGTCAGAAATCATTTGTAGAACAGTTGAGAACAACATGATAATACAGAAATGTAGGGCTGGTAAATCCAAGTGCACAAATCATTTTGAAAGATTGAAGAGCCTATTTACTAACCATCATAAAAAATTTGTAAGATGAAAACAAAGAAGAAATGTTTTAAGATAATGTTAAAATTTTGTTTTAATAGTATTTTAAATTGTTTACCATGTACAATGTCAAATATCTGGCAGTGGGTACAGTTACTTTTACTATCCTTATCAACTGAATGTTTTTCACATTATTATTGCAAAACATTTTTGTTGTATTTATAATGCCGCTTGTATACATTTTATACTCCCATTTCCCCGTGCTTTTGTTGTTAAGCCAGATAAAATAATTAGATTCTCATCCAAATTGAAAAAAATATTGAATGGGGCTGCTAAAAGTGCACATATATTATTTTATTTAGCTTAAGGGATGTAGAACTTTTATTATACCTTGGAGAAGAAAACAACGTTGTTGTCTGACAGGTTTTTGGGCAGAGGCAGGTGGGATGAAAATTTAAAATATTTTTCTCTGGCTTTTGGTGTTGATATAAAATGTATGAAACAGAACTGGGTTATTTGAAGATATTTAAAGAACAAAAATTTATTTGAATGTGTTTTGTGTAAAGTGTAATTACTGAAAATTAATGCAACACTTTTAATGTAGTCGGTGTGGAAACAAGACTGTAACAGGCCAGCAGAGCCTTATATTCATTTCCCTTTGTTTTCAATTAAAATTATACAAATATCATTTTTGTGTGTTTAAATTAAAGAATACTTTTGACTTAATAAAAATTCTCTGTTCATTTTTAAGAGGATACTAAAAGTCATTTAATTCTCTTCATATTGCTCTGGTACATTTTATTCAGCATATAAAAACTTACTTTTAAATAATCCTCATACGGCCCTGGTTCAGTTTATGAGCATATTAAAAACGATTAAAAATCTTCTATTACCCCTCATGGTGCAGTATATGAGATGATTGAAAACGTCTTAAAATATCCTTATATCCCAGTACTGTTTCGATCACACAGATTCCCAGTTTGTACCATGCATGTTAAATGTTGTGGGTGTGTATTGTTTACAGATTATGACCTTAAGCATGGGCTTGAACCCTTGGTAGAGTTTCGTGCAGACAGAGTCGGTAAGATGCTTCACTTTAGTGTTGAGGAGCAGGCAATGCCAAGAACTGTTTTTCACTTTTGCTCAAATAGTAACTTTATCAATAGTTTGCTAAACATTTTGCGAGGGGGTCATGGCTGATATGGAGAGGACTTTAGGCCGTGGATTATACCTGATGGGCAGGACTTGACCAACAGAGTCGATGGTCTTTGCAACCAAATATCTCAGGATTATTTATACTTGGAACATTCTCAATCAAGGATAGGATTTACAAGCAATTCATTTATTAAATGGTTAGTTTGTCTAAATCTGCCCACAAAGTAATTCTGCTAACTAGCCCCTGGGCGGCAAAACATTGATAGGACTAGCACCTAGCCCCTGGGTGGCAAAACATTGATAGGACTAGCACCTAGCCCCTGGGTGGCAAAACATTGATAGGACTAGCACCTAGCCCCTGGGTGGCAAAACATTGATAGGACTAGCACCTAGCCCCTGGGTGGCAAAACATTGATAGGACTAGCACCTAGCCCCTGGGCGGCAAAACATTGATAGGACTAGCACCTAGCCCCTGGGTGGCAAAACATTGATAGGACTTGCACCTAGCCCTTGGGTGGCAAAACATTGATAGGACTAGCACCTAGCCCCTGGGTGGCAAAACATTGATAGGACTAGCACCTAGCCCCTGGGTGGCAAAACATTGATAGGACTAGCACCTAGCCCCTGGGCGGCAAAACATTGATAGGACTAGCACCTAGCCCCTGGGTGGCAAAACATTGATAGGACTAGCACCTAGCCCCTGGGTGGCAAAACATTGATAGGACTAGCACCTAGCAAGAGTACTGCATCACCACTACTTCCTGATTCCTGTCAACCTTTAAATATATACATGTATGCAGATTCATTCAGCTTGTTCACATTCTTTATAATTCTCTATCATGTTTTTGTGTTTCTGAAAAGGTGTTAAGACAATGATTCATTCAAAAGAGTTATGTATGAGCTGGAAGTCATTAGTGGATGTTATCATGTACATGTATCTGTATCATTACTAAAGCTTACTTTTTGCTCTTCAATAATTCTTGTTATATTTTCCTATATGTTAAATGATACTATACTATTTCCATTAATTGGAGAAAAAAAAGTATGATAAGAAAGAGTTAATTATAAATTATGATAACGTAATGATTCTGAAAAAAATATAAACTTTCTAAAAATTGCATAAGGCATGTTTTAAATGAAATACCAACAGTCTTATGTTTAGTTTTATTTGTGCTTGCAAAATGAATGGCTGAAGTGGAGTTCTTCTTTTAAAGCATGCAGTTGGCATTGTCTGCATTTATGATAGCACTTTTCAGTGTCTATTTGGCCTCATATAACCCCTAACACTTTCTTCCAATGATTGGTGGCAGAGTATTATTTTGATTAACATAAATTGAGTTCACTTATTGAGTTGATTTCTGCTTTGACATTCATTACTGGTTTTCTCAAAATTCTGCAGGGCTACCAAGCTTTGAAATTCCTGTTAATGCTTTAAGTTTTGAAAGCTTACTAATTCTGTTGTAAAATGTTAGAAATATGTTTCATGTTAAACCTTCATGTTGGTAATGTGGCCTTGTTTATTGATCCTCGTCTGTCATGTATAAACTTTGTCCATGGCAGATATGACAAAGGATTCTGTATTGATTATAGAATATTGACTATAAAGTAAGTCTTTGGTAAAATGAATTATTTTTGAAAGATTTTGATTTTTTTTCTTCATATCTTGCTGGATAATGATGCAACCTAAGAACATTTTACATAACTTAAGTGTTCATGCTCATGTGTTCATGCTCATGTGTTCATGCTCATGTGTTCGCCAATGTGCTTCGGATTTTAAGAACACTTTTGACAAAAAAAAACACCACGAAAGTGCCCTTTAGTCATAAATTCAATGGTTAATATACTAAGTGGGGTTTTAAATGGATTGTGCATGCATGGGCTGGCTTTGAAGTATAGAGACATTCGCACCAAACTTTAGATAGTTATTTTATATTGTTATTATATTTTTACTGAAAAATTAAATTGGCAGTATAATGACTTAGCCTGACTATAGCTGATTTACTGGTTAAGTAAAGCAAAAGTGAATAATACTTATTACTAACAGCATCATGCCTTTCATTTGTCATGGGGACTAGGTTTTCACTGATTTGTAGGATTTTGTTATAAGAATGCCTGTACTTATTATGCATGTCTTCTTGCACATAGAGAATGCCGTAACTTATTAGTGTATTGCACATAGAGAATAGATGCATTACAGAAATAGACATGCCTAATTTGCTTAGTTGACATACTCAGTGAATGAAGGAACTTTCCCCGTCCACTGCATGTATAGGTTTTGCTCCCCAGAGAGTTGAACAGGGAGTATAAACATTTTTAAATTCAGTCACCAATTCCTGTCCACTGCAGGTGATATTGATACTCTCCAGTTCACATTAGCCCCAGAAGTGGTGAACCAGGAGCAAAATAAATATACTCACAAAATTCAATATTATGAAAAAAACAGTTGACATCGGTTGATGTGACATCATGCTGTTAATACTGATGTGTGTCTTCCATTGCAGGTCGTATAGGTACTCCCCAGTTCATGGCTCCTGAAGTGGTGAACCGGGAAGCCTACGGGAAGCCAGTGGACATCTGGGGGTGTGGCATCATGCTGTTTATACTGCTGTGTGTCTTCCATTGCAGGTCGTATAGGTACTCCCCAGTTCATGGCTCCTGAAGTGGTGAACCGGGAAGCCTACGGGAAGCCAGTGGACATCTGGGGGTGTGGCATCATGCTGTTTATACTGCTGTGTGGTTATCCTCCCTTCATGGGAACCAAGGAACGCCTTATTGAACTTATTGTGCAGGGGAGATACCATGTAAGGGTGCCTTTCTAGTCAAGTCAAGTCAATATGTTCATTCTCTCAAATTAAATTACAACATGAAAACATTGAGGTGCATATTAAAGACAGTGAAACATTTGTTCATTTATGTAATGTACATGAGATTATGACCTACTTTACAGCCAATGAGATCACCTGTTACCCTCAAATAGCTACCTCGAGTATTTATTAAGAATAGCAGTTTTAACTTAACAGACATAACGAAGGTCTTAATTTGGTGCTGCATCTGTGCAAAACCATGTTCTAAACTTAGTCAGAACATATTGTGTTATCACTTCACTTGCTCCGCCCTCCTTGATTATTACGATTTTACACATTAAGTTCAAACTATTACTTAGATTCGCAATTATGAAATTCTCAATGCAATACAGTAATAATACTGCCCTAAATGTCCTTGCGGATTATAGTTATCACCCAGTCTGTCCATCTGTCAGTCCGGCAACACTTTTAAGGTATTTTCTTAATAATTTTAAACCATTAAATAAGTTTTTCAAATGCCTTCAAATGTCTCCATCTTTCAAATGTGTTTACATTCAGGGCCCTTACATATAATGCATAGATATTAAAGCAAAATTTATTTGGAACAGAAATGATTCTAGCACAATAGCAGAAATAATTAAAAAATCTGCTGGTGATGTTGGAGGGCAGCAATATTGTTTCGAATTTCTTGTTCCTTAAAGTGACACTGTTATTCAAAATCAATACATACACAGTCATGTAAAACAAATGTAACTTTTGAGTGATACACCCTCAACTACTTACTAAATTATGCATTCATGGAAAATATCAATTACTATTAGTATTAACAATATTATAAGAGTGTATTTAAAGCTGCACTCTCACAGATTGGCCATTTTAACAACTTTTTTATTTTTTGTCTAGGATTTAAGAGCAAATTTTTGGGTAAATATCTGCAAACCAATGATATAAGATTGCTGACAAAAAATCGGATCGTAGATTTTCATATTTCCGTTCGAAAATTAATGTTTTATGGCTTGAACCATTTCTAACGGTTTAAGAGAAAGGCAGGAAACATTCAATAGATGAAAATGCAAAAATATTAAATGATTGGTGAATGCTAAAAGATTTACTGCGATCTACTATGGTCTCATAAGGTAGACATACCGTGTTTTCTGCACATTTCTTTTAAAAACTCGGTATCCTTCATAAGCATCATTTTGTTGACATTTGTTCATCCTTTATGGTGTATTAAGACAATTTTATTAAATGTGTTAAATTTTATTTGGGAGTAATAGTACATCTTTAATTGTGGTTAATCTTATCTGGTAGTAAGAGTGCATCTTTAAATAAATGTAAGAAATACAAAACCTTTTCCTCCAGATGAGGGAGAAACAGTGGATCACAATTTCCCCCGAGGCAAAGGACCTCGTGTCACGGATGTTAGAGGTAGACCAGGAACAGCGGATCACTGTGGAAGAGGCCCTGCAGCACCCCTGGATCAGGGTGAGGCCCCTATGAGGGGATGAGAATAATATAATTACAATGATTGGAAGTTTTTGAAAGATAGGGGTTGGGATTTAGAGAATGGTCGAGTGAGATTCCCAAATAAGATATTTGAGGTAAAAGCCTACCTCTGACACTTCAGAATGTTAATGGTAGATTCATTCCTTAGGAAAATTCCTCTAAGATAAAGATTTTAAAGGAGCATAATGTTCCAATCAGTAAGCGTTCAAAAAATTCATCACAAAATGGAAACTCAATTTAATATTTTACATTAGAAAGGATGAGCTTTCAAAGAAGGAACTGTTTTAAATTATTTGCACAACCATCCCAGGAGCCCCATCTTAATGACTTTTGTAAACTTTGGCATTTTGTGGAATTTAAATTATTATAAAGATCGAAAACAGCAAAACAAGATTTTCTTAAATGAAAGCAACTTTACACCATTTGTAAGTTAACATTCCTGTAAAAAATTAGCTCACGAACATTTTCCCAGCAGGTAAGAGGGTAATCTCACTTTAAGTTAAAGTTGTATATAATTTTCTTAGACATTATGTAGAAATAGTTTAAACAAGTTTAGTTTGGGCCTATTGGGAAATGTCTGACAAGATTAGTTCCATTATGTACCAAGTTCCAGACTTTAGAAAGGAGTTTACTGAATTAGATTTTCCAAGATCTGTTGTCATCAATAGCTTGTCTAATGCATGGTAGAAATTGCAGTATGTGATGGATATGGTGATGATGCTCACTCTGTGTTAAACAGGCCCCAATTTCTCGAAACTTCTTAAGTTTAACAGGCTTAAGTCGCTTATTTCAATTAGCCAAATTACATACTGAAAATGGATTTTGATAAATGAAAAATGGTTTATTCTGATAATAATACAGATTATTCCTACATAATTTCTAAAAATTCTTGAAAAAGTTAATATAACACATTTTATAGAACAACAAAAATAGTGAGATTAGCTTAATCCTGTTATAAGGGACTTAAGAAGTTTCAAGAAATTGGGGCCAGATGCTTTGCAAAACCTTAAACCATGTGTTACCAGTGTCAATAAGCCTCCCGGAAAGAAGTCAAAATCTGTTTAAATTATTCAAGTGTATAAAAGTATGACATACAATGTTCCAATGTTTGATATATTTCTTGAAAATAATATGTTTCAACTAAGCCTTGGTGTAGCAAGGCCCATAACTCTGGCTTGTATAATGTTCTGGTAAAGCCCACAACCACATTTTATTCATGGAAATTTCATTGATGAATCATAATGAAATTATTGTTTACAACATATACATATCACATCCAAAAGATCATTTTATGCTCATAATTGAAATAAACACACACTATAAAAACTGAATAAAGTATCAAAATATTATCTTTTGTTTAAAATGATGTTCATTTTGAGTTATGCCCCTTGATTGGTTTAATAATGAATAAGGCTTGTTAGCTGCATGTCAATATCTGTTTTTGTCATTTCAGGATCGGGCCAAAGTGTCAAAGTCACATCTCACAGAAAGCGTTGAAGAGCTGAGAAAATTCAATGCCAGGAGAAAACTCAAAGTGTGTATACTAGCTCCAATGAGACCCCAATTTCTCTACCAATCTAGGCTATTATAGCAGGATCAAGCAGAGCATATTAATGTTTGGATTGGTATAATTCATGTAATGTCCACATTTCGAAGAAAGTTTCGACATTTAATGGAAATTTTCTTTATGATTTAAGCACAATTAACTTTTTTTCTCTTAATTACTGATGCATCACATTCCTTATGACACATGTATCTTTTGATTTTTTTGGCAATTTTTTGTCAACCACTGAAATCCTAGTTAATTTAAAAATAGCGTAGGTATATTTATTTGTTCTAGTCACAATACTTTCAAATGCTAAATATACACTCTATAAACTGGGAAACCATTATGCGCTATTTTTAAACAGGTAAACTCAGCTTAGACAGCGACAAAATATTATTTTCATCATGTAAACTTATGTATTATGAGCTCAAACTAACTCGTATTGACAATTCTTGTCTGTGTTGACGAAATAATGTAATTGCCAAATTTGGACCCATCTGGTGTCTAGGCCCTTTAATTACAGAATAAGCTATTAAACATAACCCTTTCTAGGAAGACCACTTCAAGAGAACAGTTTTAAAAGGAAATTGTTGAATTAATGGAATGGCCTTCTATTTCCAGGTATCTTCCAAGCATCCATAAGTCGATGCCTATTCTGCCTGCTCTTACTAGCTAGAATCTGTCAAAGCTTTTTTCCCTTAAAAAAAAAATGTACATGTCACAGTTGTAATATTGATGATTCATAAATAACTTTAATTCTGAATAAATTGTAGGGTGCTATAATGGCTGCTGTGTCCAGTTCGAAGTGGACCAGTTTTTACAATGACCCTCCGCTGAACGAGACAATGGACGAGGATGTTACCAGCACTGGTGAGATCTGCCATAGATTAACAGGATGGATTCAAGGAAACATTTGCTTATATAGTATTGAAGTATATAAGTTCAATACTGAATTCGATTTTTAGCTCACCTGTCACGTAGTGACAAGGTGAGCTTTTGTGATCACTCTTCGTCCGTCGTCCGTCCGTCCGTCCGTCCGTCCGTCCGTCCGTCCGTCCGTCCGTTCACAATTGCTTGTGAACACAATAGAGGTCAAAATTTTGACCTAATCTTTATGAAACTTGGTCAGACTGATCATCTCTATAAAATCTAGGTCAAGTTCGATATTGGGTCATCTGGGGTCAAAAACTAGGTCACTAGGTCAATTAGTAGAAAAACCTTGTGAACACAATAGAGGTCACAATTTTAGCCTAATCTCAATGCAACTTGGTCGGAATGGTCATCTCTATAAAATCTAGGTCAAGTTCGATATTGGGTCATCCGCGGTCAATAATTAGGTCACTAGGTCAATTAGTAGAAAAACCTTGTGAACACAATAGAGGTCACAATTTTAGCCTAATCTCAATGCAACTTGGTCAGAATGATCATCTCTATAAAATGTAGCTCAAGTTCGATATTGGGTCATCCGCGGTCAACAACTAGGTCACTAGGTCAATTAGTACAAAAACCTTGTGAACACAATAGAGGTCACAATTTTAGCCTAATCTCAATGCAAGTTGGTCAGAATAATCATCTCTATAAAATCTAGGTCAAGTTCGATATTGGGTCATCCGCAGTCAATAACTAGGTCACTAGGTCAATTATTAGAAAAACCTTGTGAACACAACAGAGGTCACAATTTTGACCTAATCTTTATGAAACTTGGTCAGACTGATCATCTCTATGAAATCTAGGTCAAGTTCGATATTGGGTCATCTGGGGTCAAAAACTAGGTCAGTAGGTCAATTAGTAGAAATACCTTGTGAACACATTAGAGGTCACAATTTTAGCCTAATCTCAATGCAACTTGGTCAGAATGATCATCTCTATAAAATCAGGGCAAGTTCGATATTGGGTCATCCGCGGTCAATAACTAGGTCACTAGGTCAATTAGTAGAAAAACCTTGTGAACACAATAGAGGTCACAATTTTAGCCTAATCTCAATGCAAATTGGCCAGAATGATCATCGCTGTAAAATGTAGGTCAAGTTTGATATTGGGTCATTCACGGTCAATAACTAGGTCACTAGGTCAATTAGTACAAAAACCTTGTGAACACAATAGAGGTCACAATTTTAGCCTAATCTCAATGCAACTTGGTCAGAATGATCATCTCTATAAAATCTAGGTCAAGTTCGATATTGGGTCATCCGTGGTCAATAACTAGGTCACTAGGTCAATTAGTACAAAAACCTTGTGAACACAATAGAGGTCACAATTTTAGGCTAATCTTAATGCAACTTGGTCAGAATGATCATCTCTATAAAATCTGGGTCAAGTTCGATATTGGGTCATACGCAGTCAATAACTAGGTCACTAGGTCAATTATTAGAAAAACCTTGTGAACAAAATAGAGGTCACAATTTTAGCCTAATCTCAATGAAACTTAGTCAGAATGATCATCTGAACATAAGCTAGGTCAAGTTCCATATTGGGTCAACCCAGGTCAAAAACTAGGTCACTAGGTCAATTAGTAGAAAAACCTTGTGAACACAATAGAGGTCACAATTTTAGCCTAATCTCAATGCAACTTGGTCAGAATGATCATCTCTATAAAATGTAGGTCAAGTTCGATATTGGGTCATCCGCGGTCAACAACTAGGTCACTAGGTCAATTAGTACAAAAACCTTGTGAACACAATAGAGGTCACAATTTTAGCCTAATCTCAATGCAAGTTGGTCAGAATAATCATCTCTATAAAATCTAGGTCAAGTTCGATATTGGGTCATCTGCAGTCAATAACTAGGTCACTAGGTCAATTATTAGAAAAACCTTGTGAACACAACAGAGGTCACAATTTTGACCTAATCTTTATGAAACTTGGTCAGACTGATCATCTCTATGAAATCTAGGCCAAGTTCGATATTGGGTCATCTGGGGTCAAAAACTAGGTCAGTAGGTCAATTAGTAGAAATACCTTGTGAACACATTAGAGGTCACAATTTTAGCCTAATCTCAATGCAACTTGGTCAGAATGATCATCTCTATAAAATTTAGGTCAAGTTCGATATTGGGTCATCCGCGGTCAATAACTAGGTCACTAGGTCAATTAGTAGAAAAACCTTGTGAACACAATAGAGGTCACAATTTTAGCCTAATCTCAATGCAACTTGGTCAGAATGATCATCGCTATAAAATGTAGGTCAAGTTTGATATTGGGTCATTCACGGTAAATAACTAGGTCACTAGGTCAATTAGTACAAAAACCTTGTGAACACAATAGAGGTCACAATTTTAGCCTAATCTCAATGCAACTTGGTCAGAATGATCATCTCTATAAAATCTAGGTCAAGTTCGATATTGGGTCATCTGCGGTCAATAACAAGGTCACTAGGTCAATTAGTACAAAAACCTTGTGAACACAATAGAGGTCACAATTTTAGGCTAATCTTAATGCAACTTGGTCAGAATGATCATCTCTATAAAATCTGGGTCAAGTTCGATATTGGGTCATACACAGTCAATAACTAGGTCACTAGGTCAATTATTAGAAAAACCTTGTGAACAAAATAGAGGTCACAATTTTAGCCTTATCTTAATGAAACTTGGTCAGAATGATCATCTTAACATAAGCTAGGTCAAGTTCCATATTGGGTCAACCCAGGTCAAAAACTAGGTCACTAGGTCAATTAGTAGAAAAACCTTGTGAACACAATAGAGGTCACAATTTTAGGCTTAACTCAATTCAACTTGGTCAGAATGATCATCTCTAGAAAAATATAGGTCAAGTTCGATATTGGGTCGTTCGCGGTCAATAACTAGGTCACTAGGTCAATTAGTATAAAAACCTTGTGAACACAATAGAGGTCACAACTTAAGCCTAATCTAAATGTAACTTGGTCAGAATGATCATCTCTATAAAATCTAGGTCAAGTTCGATATTGGGTCATTTACCGTCAATAACTAGGTCAATAGGTCAATTAGTAGAAAAACCTTGTGAACACAATAGAGGTCACAATTTTAGCCTAATGTTAATGCAACTTGGTCAGAATGATCATCTCTATAAAATCTGGGTCATGTTCGATATTGGGTCATCCGCAGTCAACTAGGTCAGATATTAGAAAAACCTTATGAACACAATAGAGGTCACAATTTTAGCCTAATCTTTATGAAACTTGGTCAGACTGATCATCTTTATAAAATCTAGGTCAAGTTCCACATTGGGTCATCCGCGGTCAATAAATAGGTCACTAGGTCAGATAGTAAAAAAACCTTGTGAACACAATAGAGGTCACAATTTTAGCCTAATCTTAATGAAACTTGGTCAGAATGATCATCTTAACATAAGCTAGGTCAAGTTCCATATTGGGTCAACCCAGGTCAAAAACTAGGTCACTAGGTAAATTAGTAGAAAAACCTTGTGAACACAATAGAGGTCACAATTTTAGGCTTATCTCAATTCAACTTGGTCAGAATGATCATCTCTAGAACAATATAGGTCAAGTTCGATATTGGGTCGTTCGCGGTCAATAACTAGGTCACTAGGTCAATTAGTAGAAAAACCTTGTGAACACAACAGAGGTCACAACTTAAGCCTAATTTTAATGTTACTTGGTCAGAATGATCATCTCTATAAAATCTAGGTCAAGTTCGATATTGGGTCAATTACCGTCAATAACTAGGTCACTAGGTCAGTTAGTAGAAAAACCTTGTGAACACAATAGAGGTCACAATTTTAGCCTAATGTTAATGCAACTTGGTCAGAATGATCATCTCTATAAAATCTGGGTCATGTTCGATATTGGGTCATCCGCGGTCAATAACTAGGTCACTATAACCAAGTGGTCCTCTACCAAGATTGTTCAATTTATGCCCCTGGGGAGAAGAGGCCCTATCCTGGGGGGAGTCACAAGTTTTGCATAGGCTTATATAGAACAAAAAACTTCTTGTCTAAACCAACAAGACATTGGCATTTTATATGTGGCATAACCTAGTGGCCCGCTACCAAGATTGTTCAATTTGTGCACCTGTGGTGAAAAGAGGCCTCACCCTGGGTGTCACAAGTTTTACATAGGCTTATATAGGAAAAAAACTTTAAAATTTTCTTGTCTGAAGCCACAAGGACTAGGTCTTAAATATTTGGTTTGAAGCATTGCCTACTGATAGGGTCATGTGGGGTAAAAAACTAGGTCAGTGGGACAAATAAAAGAGTGGCCTCTAGGGGCCATACTTTTCATTGGATCTTTATGATGATAGGTCAGAATGTTCACTTTATTTAGCAAAGCTACAGGTGAGCGATACAGGGCCATCATGGCCCTCTTGTTTGATGTGGAAGCCCAAATTCCTACCTGTCTACTGTCAAAACAAAGAAAATTCTTGCAACAAATGAGCTGGGACAGTCCAGCAATGGCACGACTCTTTAGCTGCGCTGTTTTTCAAACGAACAAAAATGAGGTATCGTCATTGCCTTGGTGTCATTATCAGCCTTGTTGTGTACACACATTTACCATAGCCATAGCCCAATATCCTTTCAAGAGAGTCACCTGAAACTCGGTACACATGTTGCCGGAGACAATATGCACATGTGTGTAACTATATGCAGTGCTCCATCTAACCCTGCAATGCAGGGTTGGGCACCCCGCTGCCATTTGCCAGCACCCTGCTGCCTTTTACTACACCCTGCTGTGCCCTTTTGTTTGAAAGAGTCAATTTTCAAAAATTGCTAAAAGAACAATAAAAATACATAATTTTGACACTAAAGTAAAGATACAGCTTAAGTATTCACAACAAACTAGTAGTATTAAAAGTAGTTACAACACATACACAATGGAAAGTGAACATTTGTCCTTGCAAGTGCCCCATTAAGACTCATTCAATGTACATCAAAAGTGCCCTTTCTGACCTGGAGGTGGACCAGGAACAGCGGAGCACCCTGCCTTTTTCAAATCCTGGCTGGAGCAGTGTAACATATACAAGAGTTGGCATATGCTCTGCAGCACTCTTGTTCATATACATTTCGGTCAAGTTTCACTAGTCAGTATCACTTTAGAAAATGGAGAATGACAGCTTTGCGGTTAAAAAAAATCTTTCCATATCACATGTATTCTAATAATATTTTAAATGAAAGTTTAAATTATGAGATTGAACATTTTGTTAAGGATTTTGATTTGAAAACCTTCTGTTGCCCCACTAAGCATGCCTCCCTATCAATTGCCTGTTTCTCACATATCAAGTGTCATGTTAGGCCTAGAATGAGTGTTTTATTTTGCTTAATTACATAACAGAGTAATCAGCAAAATTTTACTTGTGCTATTTCTGGGTTGCAGTCAAATTCGGATAATAGTGTTGGAGAGAATCTTGAATAGGTTTGAAATTTGACTTATTAAATGTAGATACTAAAGTTGAGGGACTTAAAGGGGATTTCATTAAGATAAGTGCATATAAGGTATTATGATACCTCAAGTAACCTTGTCTTTATGAAACCACCTATAGCCATCATTAGATATTTCCGTTGTATTCTTATGCAGTCTATGATTTCTTGCTCTTTCTTGCTCCTGGGTGCAATAGTCGCCTAAAACATATTGTTGAAGATACGTGTTAGAAGAGACAAAAATCTAAAAAAAAATATATAAAATAGAAATTTAGATAAACCGAAAACAGTTTATCTGATGATGTTGTAATAATGTGAGAAAATTTGAATCACTTCGTAGTTGATATATTCTTGTTGACTTGTGAAATGAAAAATGTTGTGTTAATGCTAACGCCTCGGTTGACAATAACTTTCTCAGGTTAACAGTATATGCTTAGAATCAACCTCCATGGCAAATTCTGATATTATTACTATATTTACATTACATTACACATATGTGTTGTATTCCATCTTGTGTAATAATTTTCCCCATATAAAACTGGCTTATCGTGGTCCAGAAAAAGAATTATTTTTATAGATATAAATTCCACACATTTTTAAATGGGTTATTAAAGTTAATATTTATGTTTAAGTTACTTTTTGTGTCGCCGAAAAATCTTGGATATTAAATAAGTTCAAGTTTAAACTTACTTAACCTCTGTAAAAAGCATCTTTTGTAAGTCCAGTTTATACAATATGAATATACCCTGATCCTTAATTAACCATTGCTAATCATTGTGCATGCGCCCGTGCTAATGACTTAACTACCCCCATGCCTATGTAAGCCATATAGCTAGATGCATGCCTCAGGTTTAAGATGTGCACTCTTCTTTTGTTTTGCGCCAAGGAGCTGTGTCGCACGTGCTGGATTCACTGGAGGAGATCACGTGCCTGACCGACTGTGCGGGGAACGAGGAGGAGTTCCTGATGCACGTGCTCGAGGACACGAGACTTCACTTGTTGCTAAATGTAAGTTGTGACAAATCCTTGTGTTACTTTTACTTTTTACCCTAGTACCATTACACGACTAACATTGAATTATTACAAAAGGAATATCAAAAGTTAGTTTTAAAACCTATATTAATGCACTTTGAGTTCAATGTATTGGTCTGTGCCTTCATATCTGCACATATACTAAATATCTTTCATTTGGTTGAAGGATAAATGCATTGATTTCATAGGAATTTCCCTCGCCAAACAAGAAAAGCTAACTACAGTTTCTTTATTGTATGGCAATACTGTTTTTGTCTCCCTTTCAAATATAACTGATTTAGGAGTGATGTGTTTGTTATATAAGAACATGCTGAGAAATTTAAACCGTACAGTAATTACAGGAGTAATTTCCAGAACATAATGTTTTATACACCATTGGGAAGGATGGATTACAGGCATCAGCTTTAAAGGCAAATATCCCTGCTATTATATGAAATAAGGATGTCTCATGGCTTGTAGAAGTTACTTTCACTCTTCACTGATACAAATATCTGAGGTTCTTATTAACAGGCAAGAAAAACATGATGTCATGTTCATGGAATTTGCATCGAACACAGCGAACACTTTTTCTTTGATGCTTTTTGATGAAATATGGGTTGAAATAACAATGAAAATATCAATTTGATACTTCCAATGCAAAATAAGGAGTGAAATATCAACTTAAAGAACTACTTTTGAAATTAAGTCTAGTTATTTCCCCTTGATCAAAACCCCTTGATCAAAACTAAACTCGACATATTGAAACAGTAAACGTTGCCTTAAATAATAGTTTGATATTAAAAAAAAGCCGCAAAGTTCACACAACAATTAACTGATCTATTTTTTACCCCACCGCCCCCAAAAATTGTCAACAACCAAGCATGGTAATGGCTCTTTATCTGGAAAATCTTCATGTGACTCATATTGATCACTAACAGTAAGTGATTGAATATTCATGTATCCTTAAAGAACATCAATAATTTTATATCCAATGTTTATTCACATTTGTATTATTTATGCCTTCAACCATCTTTTTTTTATTCAGTGAATGTCAACCAGTGTTATTTTAGTCATGTATTCATGCCCTATTTATTCAAACATACTTTTGTGCATTAACTGTTATTTTTTTTTGAACATAGATGCATTCATTAAAGTTAATTGATGAATGATCATAAAATGTTTACACTTAAACACAAGTAAATGATAGACAATAACAAAAACCAGAGAACTATTTCTCCACCAGCCAGAAATAGAAAAGACAGCTACATCATCAGCTGTCAAAACTTTGCGTGATGGGCATCCCAAGGGTAATGGAATAACAAATACTCTTTTTTTAGCTCTACAGGCCAAAGGCCAGAAGAGCTTATGCGATGGTAATGTGTACGTAGTATGTGCATCCGTGCGGTCGTGCGTTTGTGCGTCTGTAAACAATTGGTTGTGAACACTATACAGTCTTCAGTTTTGATTGTATCTTGATGAAACTTGTACAGTATCTAGATATCCATTAGAGCTCGGTTCCTTTCGAAAACCAGCCAGATCCGCCCATAAATGCCTAGATTATGGGCCATGAAAGTTTTAAAAAAATGCACTCTATTTTTAGCCAGGTCTGCATGAGCGAATTCTATTTTTAGCCAAGTTTACATGTACATGTAAATTCAAGTCTAGAGTTAAGGGAGACAAGTTGCAAGTCTAGGATTTTGAGAGACAATTTGCTTTTTGCTTCTACAGTTGATTTTGTGAATTACTCTGCCTTGTTCTTGTTGAAAGCCCAAAGGCCATTTTTTAGCTTTAAGTTCTGTAGTTTGCGCATTCATCTTAAGAAAATTGGTTGTGAATGTTTAAGTTATGCACCTGGTGTCATTACTGGCCACACCCAGGGTTCACAAAAATCTGGAAAGGTTTGAAAATCTTTTTGTGTGTTCGTGCATCCATCTCAGCACAATTGATTGTGAACGTTTGTTCAAATTGATCAATGTTGTCCTAGGATGCCCTTGACTTTGACCTTTTGACCAACTTTTTTTAACTTTTAAAACTACAGAAATTTTTACTATGAGTACAGTTTTGAAAGCATTTTTTTTTTGTCAGATGACTTTTACTTGGCACATATTAAAATAGTTCATGCAACTAATCTGCTTACAATACTTTCTGGGCTCAGATGTTGAACGTGCTACGTTTTCAGGTAACCCAAACACAAAACATAAACTATATTATGTCTGTTGCCTTTTACCCATACATACATGCTGTAGATTGATATGACCACAAAAGCCATGCCAGTAGAGCATAGGCCCTTTTGGGCCTCTTTTTTTAAAAAAGCATTCAGAAAAATAAATTAAAATACCAACAAAACTCTTAAAATAAGCATAAATAAAAGAAACCGAATGTTTGTTGATTGCAGTATTTATTTTCACTCGTGATCATAGAAAAACTATATTTATGCTTCGCCTCTGGTGAAAATATGTTATCTTATATTGAGAATGACAAATATCCTCTCAATTGTCCTTCACTGATTTCATCAGATATAGAAGACAAAACAATCTCTGGGATATTTGCCTTCAAGAATTTGTATGACAGGAAATAGTAACAGACTGTGCAAATAAGGTTGATTCACATGAAAACATGAATTTGAATCCAACATTCTTGTTTTCAAGATGTCAACAGGCATTGAAAAATGGTTTGTCCCTGGTAATCCGAGGCAACCAAAGTCCTGACCCGAATTTTGTTGGTTGTGTTTCGATAAATTCATTGTTGAACATGTGCCATGTATTTTTTCTATCTTTTTTAATTTAAAAGTCATAGTTTCCTGCTGAAAGGTGACATTGGCCCAGTAGCCCTCCTGGTGCATGTTCATGCATTGAACATTGTTACTACTGGGAGCTTCTTGTATTCCATAAATCATTGATTGTCTTCTGGTCTCATCAGTCACTAATAGAAATACTGTAATTAAGATTTCACATTTCAAGCATGTTCTGGGGGAAATAATCATTCACCATGCAGTTTCACCCACTCAGCTTGATATACTGGCATGTTGATACAAGTATAATGTTTATTTTTTATCTTTATGGCATGTAAGGCTTTAGAACTCTGGTTTTTGAAATGAAATTGAAGGTATTTTGTTAAGCTTGTTGTCAATGGTAATGACATCAAGTTCTATTCATTGTCTTACTAGCCACATGGTTTCCAAACATTTTGTGACAACATCTGTATATGAAGATAAATTCTAATTGATCTATCTCATAGACTCGACACCACATGCAGAAATTGTTAACAAGAAAGAATAATGGTTACTATTATTTTCATGTTGTGAAGTTGTCACTTTTAACAGTTTGACTTTTTTCAAAGAAAAAAGCAGGGGTTAATTTGCCTTGATGCTGTTTCAGTGTGACAGCGACATTGTGCAAAGAAATATGTCATATCTGTAGGAGTGTTAATAATTATATACACTTAAAATAACTACCCATGTTGCCAGTGACAATGGTCATGTGAATTGCAAGGTGTAACCCCATGTCACCAGTGACAATGCCCATGTATGTAGCAAGGTGTAACCCCATGTCAACAGTGACAATGCCCATGTGTGTAGCAAGGTGTAACCCCATGTCACCAGTGACAATGCCCATGTGTGTAGCAAAGTGTTACCCCATGTCAACAGTGGCAATGCCCATGTGTGTAGCAAGGTGTAACCCTATGTCATTAGTGTCAGTGCCCATGTGTGTAGCAAAATGTAACCCCATGTCACCAGTGACAATGCCCATGTGTGTAGCAAGGTGTAACCCTGTATTACCAGTGACAATGCCCATGTGTATAGCAAGGTGTAACCCCATGTTACCAGTGACAATGCCCATGTGTGTAGCAAGGTGTAACCCCATTTTACCAGTGACAATGCCCATGTGTGTAGCAAGGTGTAACCCTGTGTTACCAGTGACAATGCATATGTGTAGCAAGGTGTAACCCCATGTTACCAGTGACAATGCCCATGTGTATAGCAAGGTGTAATCCCATGTTACCAGTGACAATGTCCATGTGTGTAGCAAGGTGTAACCCCATGTTACCAGTGACAATGCCCATAGGTGTAGCAAGGTGTAACTCCATGTTACCAGTGACGATGCTCATAAGTGTAGCAAGGTGTAACCCCATGTTACCAGTGACAATGCCCATAGGTGTAGCAAGGTGTAACTCCATGTTACCAGTGACGATGCTCATAAGTGTAGCAAGGTGTAACCCCATGTTACCAGTGACAATGGGTATGTGTAGCAAGGTGTTACACCATGTTACCAGTGACAATGCCCATAGATGTAGCAAGGTGTAACTCCATGTTACCAGTGACGATGCTCATAAGTGTAGCAAGGTGTAACTCCATGTTACCAGTGACAATGGGTATGTGTAGCAAGGTGTTACACCATGTTACCAGTGACAATGCCCATAGATGTAGCAAGGTGTAACTCCATGTTACCAGTGACAATGCCCATAGGTGTAGCAAGGTGTAACCCCATGTTACCAGTGACAATGCCCATAGGTGTAGCAAGGTGTAACCACATTTCACCAGTGACAATGCCCATATGTGTAGCAAGGTTTAACTCCATGTTACCAGTGACAATGCCCATAGGTGTAGCAAGGTGTAACTCCATATTACCAGTGACAATGCCCATAGGTGTAGCAAGGTGTAACCCCATGTTACCAGTGACAATGCCCATATGTGTAGCAAGGTGTAACCCTGTGTTACCAGTGACAATGCCCTTGTGTATAGCAAGGTGTAACCCCATGTTACCAGTGACAATGCCCATGTGTGTAGCAAGGTGTAACCCCATTTTACCAGTGACAATGCCCATGTGAGTAGCAAGGTGTAACCCTGTGTTACCAGTGACAATGAGTGTGTGTGGCAAGGTGTAACCCCATGTTACCAGTGACAATGCCCATGTGTATAGCAAGGTGTAACCCCATGTTACCAGTGACAATGCCCATGTGTGTAGCAAGGTGTAACCCATGTTACCAGTGACAATGCCCATGTGTGTAGCAAGGTGTAACTCCATGTTATCAGTGACAATGCCCATAGGTGTAGCAAGGTGTAACTCCATGTTACCAGTGACGATGCCCATATGTGTAGCAAGGTGTAACTCCATGTTACCAGTGACAATGCCCATGTGTGTAGCAAGGTGTAACCCATGTTACCAGTGACAATGCCCATGTGTGTAGCAAGGTGTAACTCCATGTTATCAGTGACAATGCCCATAGGTGTAGCAAGGTGTAACTCCATGTTACCAGTGACGATGCCCATATGTGTAGCAAGGTGTAACTCCATGTTACCAGTGACGATGGGTATGTGTAGCAAGGTGTAACTCCATGTTACCAGTGACGATGCCCATATGTGTAGCAAGGTGTAACTCCATGTTACCAGTGACAATGCCCATATGTGTAGCAAGGTGTAACTCCATGTTACCAGTGACAATGCCCATAGATGTAGCAAGGTGTAACTCAATGTTACCAGTGACAATGCCCATAGGTGTAGCAAGGTGTAACCCCATGTTACCAGTGACAATGCCCATATGTGTAGCAAGGTGTAACTCCATGTTACCAGTGACAATGCCCATATGTGTAGCAAGGTTTAACTCCATGTTACCAGTGACAATGAGTGTGTGTGGCAAGGTGTAACCCCATGTTAAAAGTGACAATTTGTGTGTGTAGCAAGGTGTAACCCCATGTTACTAGTGACAATGCATGTGTGTAGCAAGGTGTAACCCCATGTTACCAGTGACAATGCCTGTGTATAGCATGGTGTAACCCTCATGTTACCAGTGACAATGCATATGTGTAGCAAGGTGTAACCCCATGTTACCAGTGACAATGCCCATATGTGTAGCAAGGTGTAACCCGATGTTACCAGTGACAATGCGTGTGTGTAGCAAGGTGTAACCCCATGTTACCAGTGACAATGCGTATTTATTAAGCAAGGTCATGTGTATAGCAAGGTGTAACCCCATGTTACCAGTGACTATGGTCATGTGAGTAGCAAGGTTTAACCCCATGTTACCAGTGACAATGCGTATGTGTAGCATGGGGTAACCCTGTGTTACCAGTGAAAATGCGTATTTGTTAAGCAAGGGTGTTATCATGTTTGATTTATGCAATTTGGTTTAATGTTGAAAAGAAGATTGGCATTCATTTGTAGTGCTCTTGTTTTGATACACACATACATCATACAAATTGGTCAATACATTCAGGGTTTTTTGATCAGATTGTTTAAATGTTTTTAATCTTTTTAGCTTGACTATTATAAGAATAAGGAAGACTATACTACTCACCCCAGCATCAGTGTTGTTGTCTGGTTAAAGTTTTAGGGCAAGTTGGGATTTTTAATACCCTTCATTTAATTCACTTAATACTTCACACAGTTGTTCAGGACCCTTGCACAGTGATGTTACTTAACTCCATATTATCCTTAATACAAGTAATGGCCCCTAATTGACTTAGGAAGTTTTAGGTTAAAGTTAAAGTTTTAGGGCAAGTTGGGATTTTAATAAAAAACCCTTCTATATCCTTCTTTCATTGGACTTCATACTTTGCACAATTAATGACAACCATCTTATAATAAGGTCACATAACTCCATTTTAACCCTAAATACATATAATGGCCCTTGATTCATTGTTTAAATTTTTTATTATGCCCCCAAAGGTGGGCATATTAAAATCGCACCGTCCGTCCGTCCATCCGGCCGGTCAGACGGCCGGCTCTGTAACTTTCCCTTGTATGGACAGATTTTAAAATAACTTGCCACATGTGTTCCACATACCAAGACGACGTGTGGCGTGCAAGACCCGTGTCCCTACCTCAAAGGTCAAGATCACACTTAGTGTTTATTTACAATGGAGTGCTGCATATAAGGACATAGAGTATAGGTTGTCGTGTCCGATCTGTTACTTTCCCTTGTATGGACAGATTTTAAAATAACTTGCCACATGTGTTCCACATACCAAGACGACGTGTCGCCTGCAAGACCCGTGTCCCTGCCTCAAAGGTCAAGGTCACACATAGTGTTTATTCACAATGGAGTGCTGCATATAAGGACATAGAGTATAGGTTGTCGGGTCCGGGCTGTTTCTTTCCCTTGTATAGACAGATTTTAAAATCACTTGCCACATGTGTTCCACATACCAAGACGACGTGTCGTGTGCAAGACCCGTGTCCCTGCCTCAAAGGTCAAGGTCACACATAGTGTTTATTCACAATGGAGTGCTGCATATAAGGACATAGAGTATAGGTTGTCGTGTCCGGGCTGTAACTTTCTCTTGTATAGACAGATTTTAAAATAACTTGCCACATGTGTACCACATACCAAGACGACGTGTCGCATGCAAGACCCGTGTCCCTACCTCAAAGGTCAAGGTCACACTTAGTGTTTATTCACAATGGAGTGCTGCATATAAGGACATAGAGTATAGGTTGTCGTGTCCGGGCTGTAACTTTCCCTTGTATGGACAGATTTTAAAATCACTTGCCACATGTGTTCCACATACCAAGACGACGTGTCGCGTGCAAGACCCGTGTCCCTACCTCAAAGGTCAAGGTCACACTTAGTGTTTATTCACAATGGAGTGCTGCATATAAGGACATAGAGTATAGGTTGTCGTGTCCGGGCTGTAACTTTCCCTTGTATGGACAGATTTTAAAATCACTTGCCACATGTGTTCCACATACCAAGACGACGTGTCGAGTTCAAGACCCGTGTCCCTACCTCAAAGGTCAAGGTCACACTTAGTGTTTATTCACAATGGAGTGCTGCATATAAGGACATAGAGTATAGGTTGTCGTGTCCGGGCTGTAACTTTCCCTTGTATGGACAGATTTTAAAAAAACTTGCCACATGTGTTCCACATACCAAGACGACGTGTCACATGCAAGACCCGTGTCCCTACCTCAAAGGTCAAGGTCACACTTAGTGTTTATTCACAATGGAGTGCTGCATATAAGGACATAGAGTATAGGTTGTCGTGTCCAGGCTGTAACTTTCCCTTGTAAGGACAGATTTTAAAATCACTTGCCACATGTGTTCCACATACGAAGACGACATGTCTTGTGCAAGACCCATGTCCCTTCCTCTAAGGTGAAAGATACAGTGTTTATTCACAAGGGAATTCTGAATATAAGGACATAACAGTGTAGGTTGTCAAGTATGGGTGGTATTCTTTTATGTTCAGAGGCAATTTAAAATAACTTGCCATATGTATTTGACATGGCTTATAGTCGAGTGTCTTACGACTGCTCTTGTTTTCTTAAAGTTTTATTTACGGAGACTGAATTTGAAGTTAAAGAAATAAATTGGAATATAATAAGTTGAAGAAATAAATTGGAATATAATAAGGCTACATGTAATGTTTTCTGCAAGAAAATTGGATAAAATATGCAGATAGCTCTAATTATATTCATTGCTTTAAACTCAATTTGGAATATCCGTGCATTGATTTCTAAACCTTCAAGCTTTCTTAACAACATGCATGGCGGTTATGTGCAACCATGTTTTACAGAAAAAAGTCTGTATTGGCTCTATTTACTGAGAAAATTGGGCAATTTCATATGGAAATTCCCTATTGAAGGATGGTTAAAGACATTTGATGCTACAATTTGGAAAACACTGGAAGTAGCTGTCTTAGACATTGATTATTTATTGGAGTCTAGACCCCTGGTTCCAGTATTGACACAAACAATCATCCATGCCCTGGCCTTATTACACCATGGCTATCACCTAAATTGGGTTGTTGCTATTTAACACATATAGCACATTCAATTGTTATTGATATATCTTTAAATATCCTTTAATACTTTATAGTGTTGCCACAGTTGCAGTGGGTGCTGTTTTGACTTATTTTTTTAAGTGGTTATATGAGTTGAGTTTAATATATCAAATTATTATAGCCATTTTATCATATTTGTTTTCTATTACATCAACCCAGTTTGTTACTTCTGTTACATCAACTTTGTTGCTGGTTGCCGGTGAACTTACACCTAGTTGGTTGCTACTGCTACCAAAGCCCATTCAGCAAGATTTCGCTGTTAATTTCAAATTAGTTGCATGTTGCTGCTGTTACTTGCATCAGTTGATTCCTGCTGCTACTACTACTACTCAGTTATTTATTGCTGCTGCTATTTTACTCATTTGCTTGCTGCTGCTTCTTCTAGCTGTTTACTTGCTGCTGCTTTTTCCATCAGTTGGTTGCTGCTGCTGCTTCTAGCTGTTAACTTACTGCTGCTTCTTCCATCAGTTGGTTGCTGCTGCTACTTCTAGCTGTTAACTTGCTGCTGTTTCTTCCATCAGTTGGTTGCTGCTGCTACTTCTAGCTGATAACTTGCTGCTGCTTCTTCCATCAGTTGGTTGTTGCTGCTACTTCTAGCTGATTATTTGCTGCTGCTTCTTCCATCAGTTGGTTGCTGCTGCTACTTCTAGCTGTTTACTTGCTGCTGCTTCTTCCATCAGTTGGTTGCTGCTGCTACTTCTAGCTGTTTACTTGCTGCTGCTTCTTCCATCAGTTGGTTGCTGCTGCTACTTCTAGCTGTTAACTTGCTGCTGCTTCTTCCATCAGTTGGTTGCTGCTGCTACTTCTAGCTGATAACTTGCTGCTGCTTTTTCCATCAGTTGGTTGCTGCTGCTTCTTCAAGCTGATAACTTGCTGCTGCTTTTTCCATCAGTTGGTTGCCGCTGCTCTTTAATCTAGCTGATAACTTGATGCTGCTTTTTCCATCAGTTGGTTGCTGCTGCTCTTTAATCTAGCTGATAACTTGATGCTGCTTTTTCCTGTTATTTGGTGGCTGTCTGCTACTTTTATCAGTTGGTTGCTGTAATTAATTCTGCTCAGTAATGTTGCTTGCTGTTATTTCTTTTACTCAGTTCCTTGCTGCTGCTGTTATGTTCAGTTGGTTGCTGCCTGATACTTGTGCTCAGTTGGTTGCTGTCTGATACTTGTGCTCAGTTCTTGTGCTTAGTTGGTTGCTGTAGCTATTCTGCTCAGTTGCTGGCTGTTGTTACCATGAATGTCTGCAACTTCTACTAAGCTGCTTTCTGCTGCTACTTCTAGTCAATTCATGGCTGTGACTTCTACTCTGTTACTTTCTATTCTGTTGCAGCCTGCAACTTCTACTCCATTTATGGCTGCTTCTCTACTCAGCTACTTGCTGCTGCTACCTCCAGTCAATTTATGGATGTGACTTATACTCTGTATTCTTGCAGCTGCTACTTCTAGTCTATTCATGGCTGTGACTTCTACTCTGTTGCTTTCTATTCTGTTGCAGCCTGCTACTGCTGTTCCATTAAAGGCTGCTTCATCAACTCAGCTACTTGCTGCTGCTACCTCCAGTCAATTTATGAATGTGACTTATACTCTGTTGCTTGCAGCTGCTACTTCTAGTCAAGTCATGGCTGTGACTTCTACTCTGTTGCTTTCTATTCTGTTGCAGCTTGCTACTTCTACTCCATTTATGGCTGCTTCTTCTACTCAGCTACAGTTGTTGCTGCTACCTCCAGTCAATTAATGGATGTGACTTCTACTCTGTTGCTTGCAGCTGCTACTTCTAGTCAATTCATGGCTGTGACTTCTACTCTGTTGCTTTCTATTCTGTTGCAGCCTGCTACTTCTGCTCCATTTATGGCTGCTTATTCTACTCAGCTACTTGCTGCTGCTACTTCTACTGCACAAATGGCTGCAAATTCTATTCAGCTGCTACCTTTACTTTAAAAGCAGGTTCTGTTTTGATTATTATGTGCTCTATATATCTCAGGAGAGGACATTTTCCTGAAAATGCAAATAAATAAATATTTAGATAAAATTTAAAGGCTGCAATTTCTATGAAGCTGCTTGCTGTTGCTTCCTCTACTTGAAGCTGTTACGGTATTGTTTTGTCTAACTGATTGTGTTTGCTTAAAGTTATTTGGTTTGTTTTTTTCTGTCTGTATCAGGAAATTATGCTGCACTTAAATGATACTGTATGGTTATTCAAAAGATAGCACCAACATGGAAGCAATGTTTTGTTTCATCTTTGGTTTATACAATTATTCAGACCAATAAAATATATGTTTTGCATGCAATTTCGAGGGGAAAGCCCTCGGGATATATGTGCTATGTATTCATTGATTTGATTTGAAAGAAATTCTAGACAGCTCGCATGGGACCAAATATGGCCGAGTTTTAATAGGTTTTGACTTCATTGCTGAGGCAATATTCATATCATACAGTCCAGCTAGGGTTATTTGTGGCATGCATATAGTTTTGGTGGCACAGAAAGAATTGACAATAATATTCAAGTGGGGAAAATATGAGATGTCTTTAAAAGATCTTATAATTCTTCATGTAACAATTATAACCTCTATTCAGATAACTAATACCTATTTTACTATTTACTAAATAATGCAATATATTAAATTATGGAAAATATTAATTTCTGATAACAAGATTGTAACCTTGTATTTAATAGCAGAAAGCGCAAAAATATTAAATATGCTAAAAGATTTTCTGTGGTCTACTATAGTCTCATAAGCTAGAAATACCGTGTTTATGCTCATTTCTTTGAAATTAAACTCGGTTATAATCCTTTACAAAAACAATTGTTTTTGACATTTATTCATCCTAAAGTTTTTGGAATATTAAAACAAATAATAATGTTTGTGGTATATCATGCTTGGGAGTAAGAGTGCTCCTTAGAAAGGCTCAAATCCCAGTGAAATTGAGTTTTCAGATAGATTCTCTTGGAAAGCTTACTTGTTTACATGCCTGCTAATTTCAACTGATGAAATGTTGGGAGATATTTCTTGTACTTACAGATGTTTTCCATTCAAAGTTGTGAATTTTCTAGTGGAGTATGGGCTAGGAAATTGTTAACAATTTGTATCAAAAGTTTATTGCTTTGTCATTAAAACAATAGTTATATTTGATCGTCATGACACTTGATCAGAATCTTTGTCAGTAAAATAATAAAGACCTGTGTGAATATTGGTCATCTGTGGTCATAAACTAGGTCACTAGGTCAAATATTTTGTGACATTAAGTTTCTTATTCCTTTCCCAAATTCATCAGTGTTCATCTTATCTTCAAGAAACTCAGTCAAAATATTTCTTAGCATGATATTTAGGACCAGGGTGATTATCATAGTCATCTAAAACCCCAAACTAGGTAACATACGAGTGTGAATATGGGTTAACAGCTTTTACTTTATCACCATAAACAAACATCCTGCCACTTAAATTGTCAGAATCAAGAATATGGTTTTAATGTGGTTTCAGCATAGACCCCTTGCCATGAATTATAAAGAGCAAAGTTATGACAAAGATAATTTCATCATCGATCTTTGAATTTTATCTTATAGGATATACCCTCTAATCACAATGTATGTCATATCAAAGACCTGCAATAAAACAGGAGATAAAGATACTATATCAAAGGAGGGCTATTAGTCCCTAGACTGGTATGTATTGGAGAAACTTAGCTTCTCTCTGAAGGAGTTACAGCTAACTGGCTGGCTGATTTTACTTGTCTGTTTCTTTTCTTTAAACCAAAGGTTTTCAGCTTTATTCTAACTTCTGTCTGCAGTCTGCATATAAATATCAGGATTTTCATAAATTGATATTCAATTGCCTGGCTTTTACTTTTGTTTCACTTTTTTGTGTGTGAAATAGGTTGTATGGTCTTTATTCAGAATAAAAGATGTTGTAATGACTAGACAAACTTTGATTGAACTCTAATGGACTTTGAATCAACATTAACATGGAACTCTTCACAACATTTATTTGTTTCTTGCCAGGTTCCATAAAATGTTGCCTTAGTTGAAGGATTTTATGAAAAGGACATTTAACAATAGTGAATTTAATCATGTAGGATTACAAACAAGTTTTGAGATCACAATTGTTACGGAAATAAATCAAAAGGTTACCATGGCAACAGATATCAACAAAAATGATTAAGGTAAAACTTGAATGAGATTGGATCCACCAAGATCTAAGAAATAAGGGCTGTGGAATCGCAACTGTGAAGACAAGTATACAATTTAAGAAGTTGCAATATAATGTGTTCTCAGAATGGCTTTCATTAATTAAATCCATGATATCTGCAAAACAGTGAGATGTGACATTTAGCCGACTGTGCTGGTGGGTTGTTTTAATGCCAGTTTACCAGTTTACGGAAGCAGTCTACTTGGGGGTTTCCAGAACAGATTGTCTGCGGGGGAGGATGGTGACATATATCAACAATCATGCACAGCAGACATATTTATGATGAAAATTGATAGCTACATCAGCTACGAGTATATTGTGTCACCATGGGACTGTATTTCATTAAAATCAGTTTTTACATTACTGCTACACTAATGAATTTGTAAGCATCAATATTGGAATTTCTGCCGTAAAATTTGATTCAGTTTAAAAAAACAACATTGGATAAAGTTGCCAACTTGCCATGGTTACGAAAGTGCATTCTAGGCCTTCATGGCAAACCCATGAATCACCATGCCATGTGACACCAGCTTCAAGGTCAAGTTCAAGGTCACAAACCTTCTCGCCTGGTGGGTTGTCACCAGCATTGTCGCTGAAAGGCAGTGTGAAGAACAAGAAAGGTCAAGGTCACCAAGTACAGCCTTCAATAGGAGTATCACCGTTGCTATGGAAGCGAAACATTACCGGGCACAGTGCTTCAACAACGTCAAAATGTTCACAGTTTTCAAGGAGGTCTCACACTTCTCAAGGGGGAGGAGGGATCAGTTTACATTCTCCTCGAGATGCAAGTCTCGAGACTGAACATGTTAGTCTTGAGATTGGGACACAGAAGATGGAAGATATTGTTCTAGGCGGCTGGGTCAAGCCTAATAATCCGGCCCGTCTGCTCAACTATGACCTCTATGCATATAACTGTTGGGTATGTACATTTATTTGTTTGAAATCAACAGGAAAATTTCTGGTATGGTCTGTTTGATCTGATTTATAAATTTTGTTGCACTTATATAATACTTTAGGGTTGGCATAATTTTTTTATTCTTTCTAAGTCAGTATATTTCACCCAAGGATTTTCATTTTTTAACCATACCTACAATATTACACTCTCATTATAGGTGGAATTTCCATGATGTATTTCAAACATAATTGTTTTTCCATACAACAGTTACTTTATGCTAAGAATTGGTTTATTTATTGATATATATTTCAAAGAGAAAACTAAACAATGAGGATGTGATGTATGATCATCATGCTCAGTAACCTCATCACACCCCTTTTTGGTATGCAGTATTTAAGGGCTTTTACTGATTACTCAAGAGTCAAGAGTCTGTTCTGATGTATGCTGTATTAGTGATGAAATGATTATCAAGTACAATCGATAAATCGTCGCTGACGATGCTATGTCGGCGACAATCGATGGTGGTTGTCCAAAATCGATGTCGCTAATGTTACTTCCGGTAACTACGTATTTTTTTTGTTTTGTGGTAAAAGTTGAGTAAATGTCATTTTTTCTTTCCGGTAGATTCTTGTTGAGTTCATTTTAACAAGTGGGGTCACTCTCTTACATAAATGCGGTGAATGTGAACACTTTTGCTTTTGCCTTTTTTCAATAACCTGTCTCTATGGTGTAGTGGGTCCGGTCTTACCTGCAAATACCGGGGATCCCGGCTCGAAGCATTCTGTATTTGAAACCTGTTTTGGTATCGTTTGTTATTAACTTGTTTTTACTTTTTTGTGAAAGTTTTATGAATTAGGATATTCTAATGAAATGTTCAATATAACAGGGTATTGAATGTTGAGCTGGTTCACAACTATTTAATATGCTTTTAAATGGATAAAATGCTAAGATAACTTACTGGATGCGGTGTGCATCATTTTGCTATTGATGTGCAACTATCAAGTTTGTGTTGTGTTGTTATGTTATTAAAGACAGAAAAAGGTTATGGAAATTTACTTACTGTTGCAAAATGCATGACCACTAAGCGTCACACGTACTGATTCCAGGTTTGATCATTTTAATGATCATGGTGATACTATGTATACAGAAGTATTCCTTACTGATATTATGAACTTTCGATTATTATCCGATAGTAAATCGAATTGCTTGGTGTGATTCGATTCCATTATTGATAGCAAATGGAGTCTGATTTTCAAGCACTATGCTGTATGCACAAACTCAAAATTGGGCATTATTTGGTTGGCAGACCCTTTAAAAAGTTCAGTATAATTTATTACAAAATATATATTGATAGAAAATGAAGCTGAATTTGGTACGCAAGGGGAGAGTGGGATGATACCCTCATCATTAGATGCAACCATTGTGGACATACGCGTACTTTAATGGTTGGCCATTACTACAAAGCTATGAAAGATATTGCATGAAACTTGGTACACGTGTTCACAATGACTGTACACACATTAGCTCCATTACTCAGGCTTGAATGGTCTTGTTTTCTGGCTCTTTACCAACCTAGAACAATTGAAGAGTTGGTCCCTGCTCGTGTCTTGTTTACTAGGAGTTTTATAACCAAAACTGTTTCTTGTTAATTTCTATTAAATGCTGATGGTATAGACTGAAAGACGTAAACTGTCATTGATGATCCGAAAAGCAATATGAGCTGCAATAATTGGGATGTTCTGATTACCAGCCTTATAAAAGATAACTAGACATACAGAGATATGTCAGGCCTCCCACTAGGTAGTGGAATGTTAACATCTTCCTTTACCCAACCATTATCACCTCAAACTAAAATATTCATATTATGAAATATTTATGAATTCTTGGAATTGATAACATGCCACTGAGCTGGATAGAAACTTCAATGTATTACTTATTCACAAATTTTAACATGTTTCCATTAAACAAGTTTATTAAGTTTGGTAACATCTTGTTAGGTGACACAGATGCATCTTCAAATGATTATGATGCAGTTTAATAATGTATTGCTAATATGTTTTGATTATTCACAATTAACCCCCATATTTATTATATAAATCATGTATTTCCTGTCAGGATTGAAAAGTCTGACTGAGGGCATGCAGCTAAGCTGATAATGATGCTTGCACAGTTCCCAGCCATGCAAATGTTATGCTCTGGACCGGAAACACATGACTGATTTTGTTCTTGCATACTTAAAATTATCTCATTTGTATTTGTTTTTTTGTAGAAAACACATTTTTTGCACATTTCACAAAATGCTTGTACACATGTTGTTATCTGGTGTCATGAGGCAATTACTAATATCACATCATTATGTTCACACCAGATAGTTGCTAAAAATCACATTTATTGCTTTGCACTTATCTGTTGGTCATTCAGTAGATAAAAACTTGTTTGAGTGATGACTCGACTGTGCCTGGACCTATGTTCCTAAAACTTTACTTCAAGGTTTTGCTTGACCAGTAGATGACCCCATTGATGTTGCGGTCATCTGAGGTCAGAGTCAATATCACAGTGACCTTGAACACAAAAAGCTTGTTCTAGTGATAACTCAGCAATGACTTGACCTAAGGTCCTCAAACTTGACTTGTGTGTTGGGCATGACCAGTAGAGGACCCCCAATTGATTTAAAGGTAATTATGTCGCAAGTGAACGTCCCTTTGGTCATCAGACTTGACTCTGAGGTTGGGCTTGAACAGTATATGACCCTTATTAGAGCCAAGTTCAAGGTCACAATATCCTTGAACATGAAAAGCTTGTTCTAGTGATAAATAAAAAACAACAACCTGGACCTATGGTCATCAAACTTTGAGGTTGGGTGTGGCCAGAAAATGACCCTAATTAATTTTGAGGTCATTGGGCCGCATGTCAAGGTCATTGACCTTGAATGAAAAAAAGCTTGTCTGAGTGATAACTTTTCAATACCTGGACCTATGGCCCTCAAATTTGTCATGGAGGTTGGGCCTGACCAGAACATGACCCCTATTGATTTTGAGGTTGTCTGGTCAAAGGTCACAGTGATATTGAATTAGAAAAGCTTGCCAGAGTGATAACTAGACAATGCCTGAACCTTTGGTCCTCAAACTTGACTTATAGGCTTGGCATGACTAGTAGAATATCCCTATTGATTTTGAGGTCATCATGTCAAGGTCAAAGTGACCTTGAATGTGAAAAGCTTTTCTGACTGATAACAAGACAATGCCTTAAACAATGGTTGGATGGGTAAGACCAGTAGATGACCCATATTTTTTTGGGGGGGTCATCAGGTCTAAATGTCAAGGTCACATTCAAATTAACATCATATGTATTTCGTCCCTGCTGTCTGTAGTAAGGAACTGTACCTACTATCCTCAAATTTTGAATGAAAATATGTCATAATCTTAAAACTGCCTGATTGGCATGTGAAATGACAAATCAGCTGCCATTTCGATCCATGCATATTTTATTCAATTGTCTAAATATTCCTGACAACATTGTGCTCAGTGGAGAAAAATGTTTGACATACATCTCTTGTTTTCATTTTTATGCCCCCCTTCACATTTCAATTGGTAGGTCGGTCGGTGGGTCTGTCCGTCATGGCCCTCACACTTGACCGAACCAGTAGATGACCCCTATTGTTTTTGGGGGTCATTGGGCCAAAGGTCAAGGTCACAGTGACCTTGAATGGTTAAAGGTTGTCCGAGTGATAACTCAACAATGCCTGCACCCATGGCCCTCAAACTTGACTTGGAGGTTTGGCCTGCCCAGTAGATGACCCCTCTTGATTTTAGTGGTCAAAGGTCAAGGTCGCAGTGACCTTGAAAGCAAACTTGACAATTCCTGGACCTATGGTTATCAAAATTGACATGAAGGTTAGGCCTGACCAGTAGATGACCCCTCTTGACTTTGGGGGTCATCAGGCCAAGATCAGGGTCACAGATACCTTTAACACAAAAAAGTTAACAAATCGTCTCCCAGTGATATTTCAACAATGCCTGAATCTATGATAATCAAACTTCACATGGAAGTTGGGCCTGACCAGTAGATGACCCTTAATGATTTAAGGAGTCATCAGATCAAAGGTCATGGTCACAGTGACCTTGAATGGTAAAAGGTTGTCTGTGTGATAACTCGACAATGCCTGCACCCATGGCTCTCAAACTTGACTTGGAGGTTGGGCCTGACCAGTAGATGACCCCTATTGTTTTTGGGGGTCATCAGGCCAACGGTCAAGGTCACAATGACCTTGAATGGTAAAAGGTTGTCTGTGTGATAACTTGTCAATTCATGCACCCATGGCCCTCAAATTTGACATTTAGATTTTTGGTGACCAGCTGATGACTCCTATGTATTTTGAGGTCATAGCGTCAAAGGTCGAGGTCATAACACACTATCCTCACACATTGAATGGTCATAATCTTAAAACTGCCTCAACAGCATCCAATGTCAGTGACAAATCAGCTGTCATTTCGGTCCATGCATATTTCATTCAATTGTCCATATAATCCTGACAACATGGCGCCCAGGGGGGGCATAATGTTTGACAAACATCTCTTGTTAATTAAGAGGGAGGTGCCAGACAGTCTTTTTCGAGCATGAGCTAATTCACCAGTATGCAAGAAAGATATATCTGGGGCCAATATCGATGTTGCAACGGTCAAGTCACAAAAACATACTGTTTGTCCAAAGGTTTTGCAACAAAATTCATGTTACCAATAAATTGCACCTTCCCTCATGAAACTTAATAGAATCTTGTTAAGCAGTTTTGCGCCTGTGATTTTGTAACATTTTTCTTGTTTTAAAAATGGCCTTTTAAGTAGTAAACATTGTCTGAAAAATCAGGTGTCGCATGTAAAAGTATTGCATGTACACTCATGGAACTTGGTAGGAATGTTGGTCAGTTTTAATTATAGCAAATATTCAAGTTGTTATTTCCAAAACACTACATGTAACAGTTCCTGTGCCCATGCACTGTCTGGGTAAATGATTCATCACTCATGTGATAGCTCTTATTTCTCGAGACAGTATTCCATCTTAAGTATAATTTTTTTTTTTTTTTTTTTATATTACAGACTAAGATTATTTACTCCAGGAGCCTATCCATCATTTTGTAATGACATTTTGTAAGATTTGCAATTGCCAGACTTTTGGTGATATAAATAATTGTGTGATCCAAAGAGCTGCTTAAATAAAAAAAAAATCTATTTCAGACAGGATCAGGTTATTATTTAGGTTTTCATGAAACTGTATAAATTAATATTTTGTATTAGAAAAGACCATAACATGGTAGTCTAAAGTTAATTAATGTGTTTTTTTACTTCCAATTATAAGCCTTTCAGGGATGCACAAAAACCTTTGATGAGAAAGTGTGATCTATTATTGGTTGTCTTATTTCTCTGTGGACATGTTCCATGCTATCACAAATGCAACATCAATAACTAATTTACACTGCTGGTATCAAGGAAATTGGAGCAATTTATATGTTCTTATACACTCATAAAAGAGCTTACATCAAAGGTCAAAAGCTTTAGTGGTGTTGGGACCAGATTAATCCCTGAGTGGCCATTATAAGCCTTTGAGCTGCTGCAAATAGAGGTTCAATACCACCTGAAGTATCAGTTTAAGATTTCATTAGATAATATATACTATTTTTTTGCTATAAAAAATACATAAAAAAAAATCATTTAAATATCAATGTAATGCCAGGTTTCATATTCTTTCAGTGTAATGAATGCAGTTACTGCGTGCTTTAATTTTTAGGCTTGTTTTTGCTAAAGCTGTAGTTGCCCCTCACCTTAATGTCACACCTGCCCCTTACCCTGGATCTCATTCTCCTTTTCCTGGCAACCTGCCCCTTACCCATACTTCAGTCTCATCCTCCTGACCACCTGCCTCTTACCTCCTACCTCAGTCTCATCCTCCTGACCACCTGCCTCTTACCCCTTACCTCAGTCTCCTCTTCCTTGCCACCTGCCTCTTATTCCCTACCTCAGTCTCCTCATCCTGGCTGCCTGCCCCTTATCCCCTACTTCAGTCTCCTCTTCCTTGCGACCTGCCCCTTACCCCCTACTTCAGTCTCCTCTTTCTTGCCACCTGTCCCTTAACCCCTGCTTCAGTTTTCTCTTCCTTACCATCTTGCCCTTATTCTTACCCCCATCTCATCTTTCTTGCCACCTGCCCCTTACCCCCTACTTCAGTCTCAACTTTCTGGCCACCTGTCCCTTATCCTCTACTTCAGTCTCAACTTCCTGGCCACCTGCCCCTTACCCCCTACTTCAGTCTCAACTTCCTGGCCACCTGCCCTTACCACCTACTTTAGTCTCAACTTCCTGGCCACCTGCCCCTTACCACCTACTTCAGTCTCAACTTCCTGGCCACCTGCCCTTACCCCCTACTTTAGTCTCAACTTCCTGGCCACCTGCCCTTACCACCTACTTTAGTCTCAACTTCCTGGCCACCTGCCCCTTACCACCTACTTTAGTCTCAACTTCCTGGCCACCTGCCCTTACCCCCTACTTTAGTCTCAACTTCCTGGCCACCTGCCCTTACCCCCTACTTCAGTCTCAACTTCCTGGCCACCTGCCCTTACCACCTACTTTAGTCTCAACTTCCTGGCCACCTGCCCCTTACCCCCTACTTCAGTCTCAACTTCCTGGCCACCTGTCCTTACCCCCTACTTTAGTCTCAACTTCCTGGCCACCTGCCCCTTACCACCTACTTTAGTCTCAACTTCCTGGCCACCTGCCCCTTACCACCTACTTTAGTCTCAACTTCCTGGCCACCTGCCCTTACCCCCTACTTCAGTCTCAACTTCCTGGCCACCTGCCCCTTACCACCTACTACTTAAGTATCCTCTTCCTGGCCACCTGCCCCATACCCCTACTTCAGTCTCATCTTCCTTGCCACCTGCCCCTTATCCTTACCCCAGTCTCATCTTCCTTGCCACCTGCTTCTTACCCCCTACTTCAGTCTCATCTTCCTTGCCACCTGCCCCTTATCCTTACCCCAGTCTTATCTTTCTTGACACCTGCACCTCACTCTCTATCTCAGTCTCCCCTCTCTTGACACCTTCCCTTTACCCCCTACCTCAGTCTCCTCTTCCTTGATACTTGCCCCATTCCCTCTACTTAAGTCTACTCTTCCTGGCCACCTGCCCCTTACTCCCTACTTCAGTCTCAACTTCCTGGCCACTTTACCCTTACCCCCTACCCCAGTCTCATCCTCCTTGCCAACTGACCCTTACCCCCTACTTAAGTCTCTTCTTCCTGGCCACCTGCCCCTTACTCCCTACTTCAGTCACCTCTTGATGGCCAACTGCCTCTAATTCTCTATTTCAGTCTCCTCCTCCTGGTCACCTGCCCCTTACACCCTACCAAGGTCTCCCCTTACTTTCCAACTGGCTCTTCCCCCCAACTTCAGTCTCCTCTTACTTACAACCAGCCTTTTACACCATACCAACCACCACCGTATATGCAGCTAGAAAGTTTTACCCTTTCACTGGTCATGTCTACAGATTTGTTTAGACTTTCATCTTCCAGTCTCTTCCTGATCCAGTCTCCTCTATAGACTACAGTTACTGCCAGACAGATATTTCTCTTGGCTGAAACATTATAATTATAACCTTGTCCATGTTTATATCTTTTTTATTGTTCACGAAATTGCTTCAGTACATCCCTTGAGAACTCGTAATTTCTACAGACCTATCTTAAGCTGACAGCTAAAACACTTCGGAAATATTGTTTTTACCATTATTTTTGCCCATTTAGTTTTAATGATAACATTTTGCTTTTAAGAGCATGGTCTTTAACTGCTAGTTTGAGCACATGTTCATAGAGATATGCTCTGTTTGTATGGTGCTTAAAAGTAGTTTAGAGAAACCAACCAAAAGTGTAAGAACATCAAATGCATTAATCAGTCTGCGATTGTTTCTTTTTTGGGATAAAGCAATGTGTTATTACCATATTTTTGGCATAACAACTTTTTCAAATTGCCCATTTACTGAATTTACATGTTACAGTCAGTTTCCTGTAAATTAATGTCTTATATCTTATGTCATAAAGATAAACATGTCTGCTCCAGAAGATAATATTGGGTGAATTTTTCCAGCACAGTTTGCATTTTGGGTTGCCAAAAACTGTGTGTGTGCTGTAATAATTGCAAATGTGGCCTGAGTTGCAGTGTGGCCTGAGTTGCAGCTATTTTGGGCAGAAGATCAAAATTCATTATAGTTGATGTATTTTTTGTCTTGTAAATGTTGAAGTTGGAAAGCATTTACGAGACCAGCATTTATGCTAATTTTCTTAGTGTTCAGTGAGAAAGGCCTCCATGCTAGCAGGCCCACGTGCACAACGTTCTGCGTAACTGACTTAATAAAACCAATGAATGATTAAATTGGAAATTTAAGGCGGTTGTTTTGTCAGAGGTTTTGTAAATAATTAAACGTGAAGCCTACGGGTGATCCATTGGCAGAGACATAAGCTTGAAGACTAAGTCTGGTTGGAATATTTAATGGCCCAAGACACAAGGAAATATTATATCTTCTCTATTTTATTACAAATACATTGAGTTATAATCTCTTGCAGAATCATTTAATAACTTTAAAACAATTTGACCCACACAAACACACACAATTTTTTTTATTGTACGCACAAAAAGTTACTGGTTACAATATGTGAAGAAGTCCCTTAACTACCATCCTAATGATTGTAGAGTTATCCTGATTTCCATATGGATATAAACACATATAACTCTTACTTTTTGTTGGTGTCTTCTCTTATGCCTTTACAAATGGGATCCTGGAGGTATTCTGATTATATCATCGACTAGACTATGATGATAACAATTGCCAAATTTCCATTAAGCCTTTGATTGTTTATAATGAGGGGGTTATATAGGAGATCGTGCATGCACACTGGATAGTAAAGAGGCTTTTCGCATTAACGCTAAGATAATTGTTGGTAATTTTGGGTCTTCTACAGCATTAAATTGGCCAGCCTTCCGAATTAATGCTTAAGAAGCCCAGAAATAAATACTAACTTTGACTAAACTGGGCTGTTTATTTGTAGTTAAAAATGCCTGAGAAGTCAGATAGTCTTTGTGTCATTGTTAGTGGTCAAAACTTGATTGGTCTATCTATCAATGTTCTGAACCAGAGAACACGACTGGTCTCTCTATCAATGTTAAGTTCTAGAGAACACAGCTGGTCTCTCTATCAATGTTCAGTTCCAGAGAATACAGCTGGTCTCTCTATAAATGTTCAGTTCCAGAGAACACAGCTGGTCTCTCTATCAATGTTCAGTTTCAGAGAACACAGCTGGTCTCTATCAATATTCAGTTCCAGAGAACACGACTGGTCTCTCTATCAATATTCAGTTCCAGAGAACACGACTGGTCTCTCTATCAATGTTCAGTTCCAGAGAACACAGCTGGTCTCTCTATCAATATTCAGTTCCAGAGAACACAGCTGGTCTCTATCAATGTTCAGTTCCAGAGAACACAACTGGTCTCTCTATCAATGTTCAGTTCCAGAGAACACAGCTGGTCTGTCTATCAATGTTCAGTTCCAGAGAACACAGCTGGTCTCTCTATCAAAATTCAGTTCCAGAGAACACGACTGGTCTCTCTATCAGTGTTCAGTTCCAGAGAACACAACTGGTCTCTTTCAATGTTCAGTTCCAGAGAACACAGCTGGTCTCTATCAATGTTCAGTTCCAGAGAACACAGCTGGTCTCTCTATCAATATTCAGTTCCAGAGAACACGACTGGTCTCTCTATCAATGTTCAGTTCCAGAGAACACAACTGGTCTCTATCAATGTTCAGTTCCAGAGAACACAGCTGGTCTCTATTAATGTTCAGTTCCAGAGAACACAGCTGGTCTCTCTATCATTGTTCAGTTCCAGAGAACATGACTGGTCTCTCTATCAATGTTCAGTTCCAGAGAACACAACTGGTCTCTTTCAATGTTCAGTTCCAGAGAACACAGCTGGTCTCTCTATCAATGTTCAGTTCCAGAGAATACAGCTGGTCTCTCTATAAATGTTCAGTTCCAGAGAACACAGCTGGTCTCTCTATCAATGTTCAGTTTCAGAGAACACAGCTGGTCTCTATCAATATTCAGTTCCAGAGAACACGACTGGTCTCTCTATCAATATTCAGTTCCAGAGAACACGACTGGTCTCTCTATCAATGTTCAGTTCCAGAGAACACAGCTGGTCTCTCTATCAATATTCAGTTCCATAGAAGACAGCTGGTCTCTATCAATGTTCAGTTCCAGAGAACACAGCTGGTCTGTCTATCAATGTTCAGTTCCAGAGAACACAGCTGGTCTCTCTATCAATATTCAGTTCCAGAGAACACGACTGGTCTCTCTATCAGTGTTCAGTTCCAGAGAACACAGCTGGTCTCTATCAATGTTCAGTTCCAGAGATCACAGCTGGTCTCTCTATCAATGTTCAGTTCCAGAGAACACGACTGGTCTCTCTATCAATGTTCAGTTCCAGAGAACACAACTGGTCTCTTTCAATGTTCAGTTCCAGAGAACACAGCTGGTCTCTATCAATGTTCAGTTCCAGAGAACACAACTGGTCTCTATCAATGTTCAGTTCCAGAGAACACAACTGGTCTCTCTATCAATGTTCAGTTCCAGAGAACACAACTGGTCTCTCTATTAATGTTCAGTTCCATAGACCACAGCTGGTCTCTCTATCAATGTTCAGTTCCAGAGAACACAGCTGGTCTCTCTATCAATATTCAGTTCCAGAGAACACAACTGGTCTCTATCAGTGTTTAGTTCCAGAGAACACAACTAGTCTCTATCAATGTTCAGTTCCAGAGAACACAACTGGTCTCTATCAATGTTCAGTTCCAGAGAACACAGCTGGTCTCTATCAATATTCAGTTCCAGAGAACACAACTGGTCTCTCTATCAATGTTCAGTTCCAGAGAACATGACTGGTCTCTCTATCAATGTTCAGTTCCAGAGAACACAGCTGGTCTCTATCAATGTTCAGTTCCAGAGAACACAGCTGGTCTCTATCAATATTCAGTTCCAGAGAACACAACTGGTCTCTCTATCAATGTTCAGTTCCAGAGAACACAACTGGTCTCTCTATCAATGTTCAGTTCCAGAGAACACAACTGGTCTCTATCAATGTTCAGTTCCAGAGAACACAACGTGTCTCTATCAATGTTCAGTTACAGAGAACACAGCTGATCTCTATCAATGTTCAGTTCCAGAGAACACAGCTGGTCTCTCTATTAATGTTCAGTTCCAGAGAACACAACTGGTCTCTCTATCAATGTTCAGTTCCAGAGAACACAACTGGTCTCTCTATCAATGTTCAGTTCCAGAGAACACAACTGGTCTCTATCAATATTCAGTTCCAGAGAACACAGCTGGTCTCTCTATCAATATTCAGTTCCAGAGAACACAACTGGTCTCTATCAGTGTTTAGTTCCAGAGAACACAACTAGTCTCTATAAATGTTCAGTTCCAGAGAACACAACTGATCTCTATCAGTGTTCAGTTCCAGAGAACACAACTGGTCTCTATCAATGTTCAGTTCCAGAGAACACAGCTGGTCTCTATCAATGTTCAGTTCCAGAGAACACAGCTGGTCTCTATCAATGTTCAGTTCCAGAGAACACAACTGGTCTCTCTATCAATGTTCAGTTCCAGAGAACATGACTGGTCTCGATCAATGTTCAGTTCCAGAGAACATGACTGGTCTCTCTATCAATGTTCAGTTCTAGAGAACACAGCTGGTCTCTCTATCAATGTTCAGTTCCAGAGAACACAGCTGGTCTCTATCAATGTTCAGTTCCAGAGAACACAGCTGGTCTCTCTATCAATGTTCAGTTCCAGAGAACACAACTGGTCTCTTTCAATGTTCAGTTCCAGAGAACACAGCTGGTCTCTCTATCAATATTCAGTTCCAGAGAACACAACTGGTCTCTATCAGTGTTCAGTTCCAGAGAACACAACTGGTCTCTTTCAATGTTCAGTTCCAGAGAACACAGCTGGTCTCTCTATCAATGTTCAGTTCCAGAGAACACAGCTGGTCTCTATCAATGTTCAGTTCCAGAGAACACAGCTGGTCTCTCTATCAATGTTCAGTTCCAGAGAACACAACTGGTCTCTTTCAATGTTCAGTTCCAGAGAACACAGCTGGTCTCTCTATCAATATTCAGTTCCAGAGAACACAACTGGTCTCTATCAGTGTTCAGTTCCAGAGAACACAACTGGTCTCTTTCAATGTTCAGTTCCAGAGAACACAGCTGGTCTCTCTATCAATATTCAGTTCCAGAGAACACAACTGGTCTCTATCAGTGTTCAGTTCCAGAGAACACAACTGGTCTCTTTCAATGTTCAGTTCCAGAGAACACAACTGGTCTGTCTATCATTGTTCAGTTCCAGAGAACACAACTGGTCTTTATCAATGTTCAGTTCCAGAGAACACGACTGGTCTCTCTATCAATGTTCAGTTCCAGAGAACACAACTGGTCTCTTTCAATGTTCAGTTCCAGAGAACACAGCTGGTCTCTATCAATGTTCAGTTCCAGAGAACACAACTGGTCTCTATCAATGTTCAGTTCCAGAGAACACAACTGGTCTCTATCAATGTTCAGTTCCAGAGAACACAACTGGTCTCTCTATCAATGTTCAGTTCCAGAGAACACAGCTGGTCTCTCTATCAATATTCAGTTCCAAAAAACACAGCTGGTCTCTCTATCAATGTTCAGTTCCAGAGAACACAGCTGGTCTCTCTATCAATATTCAGTTCCAGAGAACACAACTGGTCTCTATCAGTGTTTAGTTCCAGAGAACACAACTAGTCTCTATCAATGTTCAGTTCCAGAGAACACAACTGGTCTCTATCAATGTTCAGTTCCAGAGAACACAACTGGTCTCTATCAATATTCAGTTCCAGAGAACACAGCTGGTCTCTCTATCAATATTCAGTTCCAGAGAACACAACTGGTCTCTATCAGTGTTTAGTTCCAGAGAACACAACTAGTCTCTATCAATGTTCAGTTCCAGAGAACACAACTGGTCTCTATCAGTGTTTAGTTCCAGAGAACACAACTGGTCTCTATCAATGTTCAGTTCCAGAGAACACAACTGGTCTCTATCAATGTTCAGTTCCAGAGAACACAGCTGGTCTCTATCAATGTTCAGTTCCAGAGAACACAGCTGGTCTCTATCAATGTTCAGTTCCAGAGAACACAACTGGCCTCTCTATCAATGTTCAGTTCCAGAGAACATGACTGGTCTTGATCAATGTTCAGTTCCAGAAAACATGACTGGTCTCTCTATCAATGTTCAGTTCCAGAGAACACAGCTGGTCTCTCTATCAATGTTCAGTTCCAGAGAACACAGCTGGTCTCTATCAATGTTCAGTTCCAGAGAACACAGCTGGTCTCTCTATCAATGTTCAGTTCCAGAGAACACAACTGGTCTCTTTCAATGTTCAATTCCAGAGAACACAGCTGGTCTCTCTATCAATATTCAGTTCCAGAGAACACAACTGGTCTCTATCAGTGTTCAGTTCCAGAGAACACAACTGGTCTCTTTCAATGTTCACTTCCAGAGAACACAACTGGTCTGTCTATCATTGTTCAGTTCCAGAGAACACAACTGGTCTTTATCAATGTTCAGTTCCAGAGAACACGACTGGTCTCTCTATCAATGTTCAATTCCAGAGAACACAACTGGTCTCTTTCAATGTTCAGTTCCAGAGAACACAGCTGGTCTCTATCAATGTTCAGTTCCAGAGAACACAACTGGTCTCTATCAATGTTCAGTTCCAGAGAACACAACTGGTCTCTCTATCAATGTTCAGTTCCAGAGAACACAACTGGTCTCTATCAATGTTCAGTTCCAGAGAACACAACTGGTCTCTCTATCAATGTTCAGTTCCATAGAACACAGCTGGTCTCTATCAATGTTCAGTTCCAGAGAACACAACTGGTCTCTCTATCAATGTTCAGTTCCATAGACCACAGCTGGTCTCTCTATCAATGTTCAGTTCCAGAGAACACAGCTGGTCTCTATCAATGTTCAGTTCCAGAGAACATGACTGGTCTCTCTATCAATGTTCAGTTCCAGAGAACACAACTGGTCTCTTTTAATGTTCAGTTCCAGAGAACACAGCTGGTCTCTATCAATGTTCAGTTCCAGAGAACACAGCTGGTCTCTCTATCAATGTTCAGTTCCAGAGAACACGACTGGTCTCTCTATCAATGTTCAGTTCCAGAGAACACAACTGGTCTCTTTCAATGTTCAGTTCCAGAGAACACAGCTGGTCTCTATCAATGTTCAGTTCCAGAAAACACAGCTGGTCTCTCTTTCAATGTTCAGTTCCAGAGAACACAGCTGGTCTCTATTAATGTTCAGTTCCAGAGAACACAGCTGGTCTCTATCAATGTTCAGTTCCAGAGAATACAGCTGGTCTCTCTATCAATATTCAGTTCCAGAGAACACGACTGGTCTCTTTCAATGTTCAGTTCCAGAGAACACAGCTGGTCTCTCTATCAATATTCAGTTCCAGAGAACACAACTGGTCTCTTTCAATGTTCAGTTCCATAGAACACAGCTGGTCTCTATCAATGTTCAGTTCCAGAGAACACAACTGGTCTCTCTATTAATGTTCAGTTCCATAGACCACACCTGGTCTCTCTATCAATGTTCAGTTCCAGAGAACACAGCTGGTCTCTCTATCAATGTTCAGTTCCAGAGAACACGACTGGTCTCTCTATCAATTTTCAGTTCCACAGAACACAACTGATCTCTTTCAATGTTCAGTTCCAGAGAACACAGCTGGTCTCTATCAATGTTCAGTTCCAGAGAACACAGCTGGTCTCTCTATCAATGTTCAGTTCCAGAGAACACGACTGGTCTCTCTATCAATGTTCAGTTCCAGAGAACACAACTGGTCTCTTTCAATGTTCAGTTCCAGAGAACACAGCTGGTCTCTATCAATGTTCAGTTCCAGAAAACACAGCTGGTCTCTCTTTCAATGTTCAGTTCCAGAGAACACAGCTGGTCTCTATTAATGTTCAGTTCCAGAGAACACAGCTGGTCTCTATCAATGTTCAGTTCCAGAGAATACAGCTGGTCTCTATCAATGTTCAGTTCCAGAGAACACAGCTGGTCTCTCTATCAATGTTCAGTTCCAGAGAACACAACTGGTCTCTTTCAATGTTCAGTTCCAGAGAACACAGCTGGTCTCTCTATCAATATTCAGTTCCAGAGAACACAACTGGTCTCTATCAGTGTTCAGTTCCAGAGAACACAACTGGTCTCTTTCAATGTTCAGTTCCAGAGAACACAACTGGTCTGTCTATCAATATTCAGTTCCAGAGAACACAGCTGGTCTCTCTATCAATATTCAGTTCCAGAGAACACAACTGGTCTCTATCAGTGTTCAGTTCCAGAGAACACAACTGGTCTCTATCAGTGTTTAGTTCCAGAGAACACAACTGGTCTCTATCAATGTTCAGTTCCAGAGAACACAACTGGTCTCTATCAATGTTCAGTTCCAGAGAACACAGCTGGTCTCTATCAATGTTCAGTTCCAGAGAACACAGCTGGTCTCTATCAATGTTCAGTTCCAGAGAACACAACTGGCCTCTCTATCAATGTTCAGTTCCAGAGAACATGACTGGTCTTGATCAATGTTCAGTTCCAGAAAACATGACTGGTCTCTCTATCAATGTTCAGTTCCAGAGAACACAGCTGGTCTCTCTATCAATGTTCAGTTCCAGAGAACACAGCTGGTCTCTATCAATGTTCAGTTCCAGAGAACACAGCTGGTCTCTCTATCAATGTTCAGTTCCAGAGAACACAACTGGTCTCTTTCAATGTTCAATTCCAGAGAACACAGCTGGTCTCTCTATCAATATTCAGTTCCAGAGAACACAACTGGTCTCTATCAGTGTTCAGTTCCAGAGAACACAACTGGTCTCTTTCAATGTTCACTTCCAGAGAACACAACTGGTCTGTCTATCATTGTTCAGTTCCAGAGAACACAACTGGTCTTTATCAATGTTCAGTTCCAGAGAACACGACTGGTCTCTCTATCAATGTTCAATTCCAGAGAACACAACTGGTCTCTTTCAATGTTCAGTTCCAGAGAACACAGCTGGTCTCTATCAATGTTCAGTTCCAGAGAACACAACTGGTCTCTATCAATGTTCAGTTCCAGAGAACACAACTGGTCTCTCTATCAATGTTCAGTTCCAGAGAACACAACTGGTCTCTATCAATGTTCAGTTCCAGAGAACACAACTGGTCTCTCTATCAATGTTCAGTTCCATAGAACACAGCTGGTCTCTATCAATGTTCAGTTCCAGAGAACACAACTGGTCTCTCTATCAATGTTCAGTTCCATAGACCACAGCTGGTCTCTCTATCAATGTTCAGTTCCAGAGAACACAGCTGGTCTCTATCAATGTTCAGTTCCAGAGAACATGACTGGTCTCTCTATCAATGTTCAGTTCCAGAGAACACAACTGGTCTCTTTTAATGTTCAGTTCCAGAGAACACAGCTGGTCTCTATCAATGTTCAGTTCCAGAGAACACAGCTGGTCTCTCTATCAATGTTCAGTTCCAGAGAACACGACTGGTCTCTCTATCAATGTTCAGTTCCAGAGAACACAACTGGTCTCTTTCAATGTTCAGTTCCAGAGAACACAGCTGGTCTCTATCAATGTTCAGTTCCAGAAAACACAGCTGGTCTCTCTTTCAATGTTCAGTTCCAGAGAACACAGCTGGTCTCTATTAATGTTCAGTTCCAGAGAACACAGCTGGTCTCTATCAATGTTCAGTTCCAGAGAATACAGCTGGTCTCTCTATCAATATTCAGTTCCAGAGAACACGACTGGTCTCTTTCAATGTTCAGTTCCAGAGAACACAGCTGGTCTCTCTATCAATATTCAGTTCCAGAGAACACAACTGGTCTCTTTCAATGTTCAGTTCCATAGAACACAGCTGGTCTCTATCAATGTTCAGTTCCAGAGAACACAACTGGTCTCTCTATTAATGTTCAGTTCCATAGACCACACCTGGTCTCTCTATCAATGTTCAGTTCCAGAGAACACAGCTGGTCTCTCTATCAATGTTCAGTTCCAGAGAACACGACTGGTCTCTCTATCAATTTTCAGTTCCACAGAACACAACTGATCTCTTTCAATGTTCAGTTCCAGAGAACACAGCTGGTCTCTATCAATGTTCAGTTCCAGAGAACACAGCTGGTCTCTCTATCAATGTTCAGTTCCAGAGAACACGACTGGTCTCTCTATCAATGTTCAGTTCCAGAGAACACAACTGGTCTCTTTCAATGTTCAGTTCCAGAGAACACAGCTGGTCTCTATCAATGTTCAGTTCCAGAAAACACAGCTGGTCTCTCTTTCAATGTTCAGTTCCAGAGAACACAGCTGGTCTCTATTAATGTTCAGTTCCAGAGAACACAGCTGGTCTCTATCAATGTTCAGTTCCAGAGAATACAGCTGGTCTCTATCAATGTTCAGTTCCAGAGAACACAGCTGGTCTCTCTATCAATGTTCAGTTCCAGAGAACACAACTGGTCTCTTTCAATGTTCAGTTCCAGAGAACACAGCTGGTCTCTCTATCAATATTCAGTTCCAGAGAACACAACTGGTCTCTATCAGTGTTCAGTTCCAGAGAACACAACTGGTCTCTTTCAATGTTCAGTTCCAGAGAACACAACTGGTCTGTCTATCAATATTCAGTTCCAGAGAACACAGCTGGTCTCTCTATCAATATTCAGTTCCAGAGAACACAACTGGTCTCTATCAGTGTTCAGTTCCAGAGAACACAACTGGTCTCTATCAATGTTCAGTTCCAGAGACCATGACTGGTATATCTAACAAATTGAGATTATTGCAAGACTCTATCAACCAGGAAAAGCAAGTGTTTCACTACTTTGAAAACATTTATTAATCAGTTTGTAGAATCTTAGTCAATCTTTAAAGTGCAATGTTATAATTCAATAATCAATTAAGTGCTGTTTTCTCCCTGCTTAAATGTCAAGAGAAGTTTTGTCGTAGTTTGATATATATAATTGTTTTTATGAGTTAAAAATAGGAATTTTATTCACTTGAGCATTGATCTTTAGAAAAGGAACTGTCATTATTTTCTTCTGTCCGGCCGAGCAAGATTTGGCATGTAATATTTCCTAAGACTTCAAAAGTCTGCCAATTTTTTGTAGATTGATTATGGTCTGGCAGCTCAAGAAAAAATTCCCATTTTCATAAATTTCTTAAACCACTTGTTTGGAACTGTATTACAAGTCTGTGCTGATAATTTTGTGTTATAATTATATACCTCCACTGAACAAAGTTTGGGGTGGGGGCGGCCCCCGTCTGTCGACCGTCTTGTCAGGCAAAAACTAATGAAAGGGTGGTCAGATTTTAACATTTTGGAACATTATTTTATCACAGTAAAATGCAAATCAAGTTTGGCTTTGGTTACAAACCAATTTTGGATGGAGTAGTTTACCCTTTTCAACTTAGAATTTGCCAAAAACGTCCAAACATTCACTTGTGTACAGGTTGACGGTTTGAAATAATATTTGGTACACGTACATGAATAACACCATAAAATTATTGTCAAGTTTGACTTTGCTGGTTACAAACCACCAATTTTTGACTGAGTTATGGACCCTATATTTCAACTTAGAATTGGTCAATTATGCAGGGACTAGACAATAACTTGTGTCAGGTTGACATATTTGAATAAATATTTGTGCACATGTTCAACTTCATGAAATAAAGGCAACATTTGACATTGTTTACAAACTACCTTTTTTTACGGAGTTATGGATTTTTCAATGTAGTATTGGCAAAATTTGTTTTTTTGACAATCACATATGACAGGCACAATGGATTTAAACAAATTCTGGTACACATGTTTAACAATATAAACTACAGATCAAGCTCAACTTTGGTTACAATCCATTTATGTAAGAGGGAGTTTAATAATTATCCCCTTTTCAAAAAATTGGTTACCATTTTTGTGTCCAGCAGACATGTGAACTCTGCCCGTGGTAGTAAAATCTACCGCTTTTGAGACCACCATACCACTCTTCCAACGAAATCTACCGCCCATGAATAAAAATCCAAACCATTTTTTTACCTAAAAAATTCATTTTAAAACGCTCAAAATTCAATCAACCATGCTAGAATATCCAATAATCTGTCACCTTAAAGAAAATGGTGTGATAAACAAGACTGGCATCCTTAGATAACCAGCATTCTTTGTTAATTGGCATCCTACATTCTTTGTTAATCTTAAAGACAAATTACAACTCAACTCAACTCAACTCAAAACTCGTTTTATTTACTAATTCAGGTTACAGTGTATGCAACGACATGAATAGGATATCTAAAAAACGCATGTTAAAATATTGGTAATCGGGTACAGGAATTCGAAATAACTGATTAATAGTACGAAATACAATAATCATATATACATGTACATGTATAAAAGCTTAGCAGGGCCACTGTTGTTTTATCCCGTCTACAAAATGGGGCATAATCACACTGTGTCAACTACATTGTTTAGACCGCGGTATAAAACACCAGGGGCTCTGTCGGGCTATATAATTTTTCATGAAAACATATCATTGGCAAGTACAATGTTATACAGAGTGATAATAGTATCAGATTTGCATGTTACACAAGTGAAGGTAATCATATATTTGGTAATATCAATCATACTACAGATATAGTCAATTTATACATATCATAACGACACTGAAATTCAATATGGAGACAAATACGTTTCAAGGTTAAGTATCAATTAATATTTAGTGTAATAGATATCTACTTGTATTGGCAAGACACATTGCATTCAAAACATAAAAATAAAATTCCCAAAGTGTTATCAATTATCTTCAATTTATAAAACTTTACAACATTTTGGTGGGAAAATTAACACAATTCTGCAATCGTCTGCACTTACACTCTGCACTAAACCTGTTTGGGCAGTACTGATCTGATTTATCAGCGGCTGTACTAAAAACAAGCCTTAGTTTTCACAAGCCAGACATATAGTTCCTTCTTTTTTCTCAATCAAAAACACCAATGTTTGAACCATCACGTAATTTAGGCCTATTTTCTGAAAATCTAAAAATAGTAACACCCATCGAATTATTGTTCACATTGCTTACATCATTGTTTTTTACTTAAAATTCAAGAGATTTATAATTTAGAGATTCTTCCGCTTTTGAATCCAATCTACTGCCTTGGAGACTCAAATCGACCTCTCTGACATTGCCAGAGGTTCACATGTTTGTGTCTAGGTGGTTTTGGAGGGTATTGGTCACTCTTTTTTCAGCTCTCGATATATATATAGGTTTAATATTAAAAAAGCAGACTGTTGAAGATCATCTGTCTTTAGTGTTCCTGAATTTCTTTGAAAGTGAAGTCAATTGTAGTTGCTTTTCACAGAGAACTATAAAAAACATACATCAGAACCTCAAACCCAGAAATATGCAGTTTGGAGGTAGTTAAAATTGGTGAATAAAAAGATACTCAGTAGATTGCTTAATTCCCTGAGGTTCTGTTTTTGTTTTGTTTTTATCAAATTTGCAAGGTCAAATTTTGCAGGTTTAACCATCACACCCTGCAGCCGAGTAAAACTGGTTTAGCTCATTGGTCAGTTAGCCAAATTGTTTATTGGTTGGTCAATATTTATCCAATAAATACTATTTACCATTCAAATCATTGTAGTGTGCAAAAAGGTTAAAATATTACCTTTGGACAACTTAACCAAAGTGTTATATAATTGGCTCTTGATTGATTGGCAGAAACTGCTAAAATTAAATTCTCCCGAAATGAACATCTACATGCTGGAATAATAATGTCAAATTTCATACTTATTTTGCACATTAATTCTTATGAAATGCAAATGAGGAACAATCCTTTATATTTTAATATACCATGCAGGTGTGTTTATGAAATCCCTGAAATGATGTCTTTACTAATCATTTAGCAATCAAAGAACATGGAAAATAGTGGAAATTTCAGACAACTCTTGGAAATTAACCAATAACTATTGACCAATTGTCTCCCTTATCTGCTAAATTACTTTTATGGTACATATATCATTATTATATATATCATTTTCATTTTAAGACAGAGAAAGTATACGTATATGTCGGAGTCGACATTTATATGATGTTAGGAATCATTTACTAAGTACTTCCAATACATTAAACTTAATAATTCTTTAAGTTTTAAGTTGCTCTCTTATATCTCACTGTTCAAGAATTACTCCAAATTATTTCCAATTTTTTAAATTATTTGAAGTGTTTAAGAGTTTGGATTTGAATTGCATCCTTAAAATTATCACTAATACAATGAAAATCACGGGGACCAGTCAAGTAGTCAGCCCCAAAAACATGTGAAACACATAATAAATATACATCTTGTTGTGATCATTTCTTTTCTGCAAGTCAACTCTCTGTTGTGGACATAAACTGTTGATAAATTTGAAGAAGCAACTATATGAAAAAATCTGAACAAGATCTATTGCATTTCATGTTTGAACTGATATCTGAACAACCAAAAATTGAATCAAAAGGTGCCTTTAGCTCCCACACAGCATTCATTCAACGTGGAGCTTGCAGAAAAAAACAGACTGAGGCACCTACCTTCAGCCAATACTTTAAAATTGAATAGTTATTTGGTTTGGTCATAGTAGACCTAACTGATAGTCAACATTTATCCAAAACTAACTGTTAACCAATAAAATAATTTGAATGTGCAAACTAGCCAATAGATAGAGTGTTGACAACTTATCCAAGTGTATGCTATTGGCTGTTGATAAGGGGATAAGCTGGATAAGTAAGAAACTCGCTACACTTTTAGAACATTGATGGTAATAAAGTCACATATAGCATACCGTATATTGTAAGTTCATAATTAGCCTGCAGTGATTTCAGTTTGACACACGCCATGTTTGTCCATTAGAACAAGTACGGTAAGCTTTGTCAAGAAGCACTGTGTCATCCATATTTATTGATCACTCAAGCGACTCTAGATCATGCTTTGAGGCTCTCCCAACGGCTTACTGTCCATACACTGGCTTGGAATGCCATACACTGCATCAAGCTGAAGGATGAGAGGACACATTCAACAACATTGGGTGTTTGTGAGAGATTCATTTTTTGTGGTCATTCTAACTGGAACACAATATTTTCATGTTCTATGGAAACTTGGGAACAGATTTCTTGTTCAGAGTGCTGTGTTCTTTTTCATCTTTTTCATTTGCTAGATTGGCAGCCAGATGAGCACCAAAACATTATCAAAAGTAACTGTTGTCTGTTTAAAATTACACACTGTGTCCAAGAGGACAGACAAGAGATCATTACCATGGTAATACAGCCCCACCTCCTGTTCCCATACGGCTAGTTACCCAAATGACATGACTCATCTGGATATGGTCCCAATTTAAAGTAAAGCATCCAAAGACACCCATTGTGATCAAGTGTTATTACATGTTATCAATGACCAATCATGGCTTGATGATTCTATCTGTTTACTCGAAATTACATTCCTATGTTCTTAAAGATATTATTTGTCCTCTTCTGGCTAAACATACACATATTGCTGTTTGTTTTGAGCACCTCTGATATTTCTCCTTAAATGATATGGTCATGACAATAATAATGTTTGTCTATGTTTTCATACTACATATAGCACTTAAAACCTTCTCTGTATGCATTTGACGCCACTATATACATTGTCCTGAAAGTCTGGGAATCTGAGCCACTTTTCTCCTGTCCACAATCAAACGCCAACCCTCACCCTTTCTTAATCAATAACTGCATTTTCTCGTGTGAAATTTGTGTGTTTACTTTCCTGCCTTTGATTTTCATATCAGAAAACGTTTTTAGTGACATTTGACCTTGGACATAGTACGTAGACGTAATGTATGAATTTCCAGGCAACAATTTAATGCATTGTTATATAATGATGCTGAACATGGATTTGTTGTGTTTAAGGTCTATACATTGTCTGAAATTAGATAAGTGGTGTTTTTTATGTAACAGATGTTTCAGTGTGCGTGTCATTCAGTGTACATTACAAGATTTACAGGAAAAATATTGGAAAGTTTGAGACAGATGTCTGTTTAATAACTCTGGGATTTTGGACAGCTAAATACGTATGTGACAAAAACGGCATAATAGGATTCTTTACAAACCAAGTCTTCCTGGGAATACTGACATGTTCTGTGACTTTTGGTTCTTTCTGAGCAGTACATTATAAAATGACAATTTGTTTCCTATGTTTGGATAAAGAATGTTTCTAGCAAATACTATAGTAATATAGAAATGAGTTCTTCTCTACTTATTTTGTGGTTGTATTCTTATAGACTTTGATGAGGACACTTTTTACTAGAACAAATGCTGTATTTGTGTGCTAGTTGATATACAATTTGTGACAATATCACACCATGATATATTATAGACAATGTCTGATCATGTCCAGTCGTTCCTACATGCGCGCAGTGATAGGTCAATGCTCCGTATTTGTGCTTTACTTTGGATTATGAAACTGCAACAAAGCGATTATGAACAACACATTATGTTGCTAAGGCAACAAAGGAAGCTACATAAAAATAGTGACTGTGACCACTGTACGTATGATGCTAAAAATAGAATATCAGTAACTGAAACTGAGGTTGACAGTGATGATGTCATAGGGGATGTTAATTCTGTTAAAACAAGAGACATGACTGATACACTATACCATGTGGAAGGACTAGACCACAGTTGTACAAATATTGAAATCAGTCACAAGGTATTTTTAGCTTAATCTTATGGTAATGTCTTCTACAGAAAGCATGATGTATTGTCATAGTCTTGTTGTTGTTGTAGATGTTAACTTGTCAATGTATTATCAAATTCAACCGTGGTGTTTTGTTGTTGATGACGGCGTCTAGACTCAATTTAACTAGCATGTCAAGAACTTGAACAAAACTGCGTTGAGTTTCAAATAGCACAAGTCTTTGACTTGAGATGAGCCTATAAGCAAATTGAGTGCAAGAAGCTGATAACAGATCTTTGTAGATATAAGAGGCTTTAAGTGTGAAAGTACCTGGATAAGGGTTTAGAATTTTATATCAAATTCCAGAGGAAAATGATATCTTTTGATATATTTTGTATGCGTGTTTTTCCCACTTATTCTCTGAGCATGCGGTCTGAATAAGGTTTTACAGAACTGTAGATATGAAGGCACTAGATCAGTTTGGACGCCGATTATTTTTATGGTGATCATGTTTCCTTAGATGTTGTGTCATCCTGTCTATTTAATCAATCTTTATGACTGCTTGATGTATTTGCAGCTGTATGACAAGATCAGTTCTAGACCTGTAGCCTCGGCCAAACCCCCGCCTGCAGATGCTGTCACCAGGGCCACAGAGGTAAACTAGTGTCATGTTGCAAGTGTAAGCCATGTTATGTGTCATGTTGCAAGTGTAAGCCATGTAGTGTCATGTTGCAAATGTAAGCCGTGTAGTGTCATGTTGCAAGTGTGAGCCATGTAGTGTCATGTTGCAAGTGTGAACCATGTATTGCCATGTTGTTAGTGCAAGTGGTGTATTGCCATGTTGCAAATGTTAGCCATGTATTGCCATATTGTTTGTGCAAGTGGTGTATTGCCATGTTGTTAGTGGAAGTGGTGTATTGCCATGTTGCAATTGTTAGCCATGTATTGCCATGTTGTTAGTGCAGTGTGTGTATTGCCATGTTGCAAGTGTGAGCCATGTAGTGCCATGTTGTTAGTGCAAGTGGTGTATTGCTATGTTGCAAGTGTTAGCCATGTATTGTGATGTTGTTAGTGCAAGTGGTGTATTGCCATGTTGTTAGTGCAAGTGGTGTAGTGCCATGTTGCAAGTGTGAGCCGTGTATTGCCATGTTGTTAGTGCAAGTGGTGTATTGCCATGTCGTTAGTGCAAGTGGTGTAGTGCCATGTTGCAAGTGTGAGCCATGTATTGCCATGTTGTTAGTGCAAGTGGTGTAGTGCCATGTTGCAAGTGTTAGTCATGTATTGCCATGTTGTTAGTGCAAGTGGTGTAGTGCCATGTTGCAAGTGTGAGCCGTGTATTGCCATGTTGTTAGTGCAAGTGGTGTATTGCCATGTCGTTAGTGCAAGTGGTGTAGTGCCATGTTGCAAGTGTGAGCCATGTATTGCCATGTTGTTAGTGCAAGTGGTGTAGTGCAATGTTGCAAGTGTAAGCCATGTGGTGCAATGTTGCAAGTGTAAGCCATGTAGTGTCATGTTGCAAGTGTAAGCCATGTAGTGCAATGTTGCAAGTGTAAGCCATGTGGTGCCATGTTGCAAGTGTAAGCCATGTAGTGTCATGTTGCAAGTGTAAGCAATGTAGTGCAATGTTGCAAGTGTAAGCCATGTAGTGTCATGTTGCAAGTGTAAGCCATGTTATGTGTCATGTTGCAAGTGTAAGCCATGTGGTGCCATGTTGCAAGTGTAAGCCATGTAGTGTCATGTTGCAAGTGTAAGCAATGTAGTGCAATGTTGCAAGTGTAAGTCATGTAGTGTCATGTTGAAAGTGTAAGCCATGTTATGTGTCATGTTGCAATTGTAAGCCATGTGGTGCCATGTTGCAAGTGTAAGCCATGTGGTGCCATGTTGCAAGTGTAAGCCATGTAGTGTCATGTTGCAAGTGTAAGCAATGTAGTGCAATGTTGCAAGTGTAAGTCATGTAGTGTCATGTTGCAAGTGTAAGCCATGTTATGTGTCATGTTGCAATTGTAAGCCATGTAGTGCCATGTTGCAAGTGTAAGCCATGTGGTGTCATGTTGCAAGTGTAAGCCATATAGTGTCATGTTGCAAATGTAAGCCATGTGGTGCAATGTTGCAAGTGTAAGCCATGTAGTGTCATGTTGCAAGTGTAAAGTGTAAGCCATGTAGTGTCATGTTGCAAGTGTAAGCCATGTAGTGCAATGTTGCAAGTGCAAGCCATGTGCTGCCATGTTGCAAGTGTAAGCCATGTAGTGTCATGTTGCAAGTGTAAGCAATGTAGTGCAATGTTGCAAGTGTAAGTCATGTTGTGCAATGTTGCAAGTGTAAGCCATGTGTTGCATGTGTAAGCCATGTATTGCCATGTTGCAAGTGTAAGCCATGAAGTGTCATGTAGCAAGTGTAAGCCATGTAGTGTCATGTTGCAAGTGTAAGCCATGAAGTGTCATGTTGCAAATGTAAGCCTTGTAGTGTCATGTTGCAAGTGTAAGCCATGTATTGCCATGTTTCAAGTGTAAGCCATGTAGTGTCATGTTGCAAGTGTAAGCCATGTAGTGCAATGTTGCAAGTGTAAGCCATGTATTGCCATGTTTCAAGTGTAAGCCATGTAGTGTCATGTTGCAAAAGTAAGCCATGTAGTTTCATGTTGCAAGTGTAAGCCATGTATTGCCATGTTGCAAGTGTAAGTCATGTTGTGCAATGTTGCAAGTGTAAGCCATGTGTTGCAAGTGTAAGCCATGTATTGCCATGTTGCAAGTGTAAGCCATGAAGTGTCATGTAGCAAGTGTAAGCCATGTAGTGTCATGTTGCAAGTGTAAGCCATGAAGTGTCATGTTGCAAATGTAAGCCATGTAGTGTCATGTTGCAAGTGTAAGCCATGTAGTGTCATGTTGCAAGTGTAAGCCATGAAGTGTCATGTTGCAAATGTAAGCCATGTAGTGTCATGCTGCAAGTGTAAGCCATGTATTGCCATGTTTCAAGTGTAAGCCATGTAGTGTCATGTTGCAAGTGTAAGCCATGTAGTGCAATGTTGCAAGTGTAAGCCATGTTATGTGTCATGTTGCAAGTGTAAGCCATGTAGTGTCATGTTGCAAGTGTAAGCAATGAAGTGCAATGTTGCAAGTGTAAGCCATGTAGTGCAATATTGTAAGTGTAAGCCATGTAGTGTCATGTTGCAAGTGTAAGCCATGTAGTGTCATGTTGCAAGTGTAAGCAATGTAGTGCAATGTTGCAAGTGTAAGCCATGTAGTGTCATGTTGCAAGTGTAAGCCATGTGGTGCCATGTTGCAAGTGTAAGCAATGTGGTGCCATGTTGCAAGTGTAAGCCATGTAGTGTCATGTTGCAAGTGTGAGCCATGTAGTGTCATGTTGCAAGTGTAAGCCATGTGGTGCCATGTTGCAAGTGTAAGCCATGTGGTGCCATGTGTCAAGTGTAAGCCATGTAGTGTCATGTTGCAAGTGTAAGCCATGTTATGTGATATGTTGCAAGTGTAAGCCATGTAGTGTCATGTTGCAAGTGTAAGCCATGTAGTGTCATGTTGCAAGTGTGAGCCATGTAGTGTCATGTTGCAAGTGTAAGCCATGTAGTGTCATGTTGCAAGTGTAAGCCATGTAGTGTCATGTTGCAAGTGTAAGCCATGTAGTGTCATGTTGCAAGTGTAAGCCATGTTATGTGTCATGTTGCAAGTGTAAGCCATGTAGTGTCATGTTGCAAGTGTAAGCCATGTGGTGCCATGTTGCAAGTGTAAGCCATGTAGTGCAATGTTGCAAGTGTAAGCCATGTTATGTGATATGTTGCAATTGTAAGCCATGTGGTGTCATGTTGCAAGTGTAAGCCATGTAGTGTCATGTTGCAAGTGTAAGCCATGTTATGTGTCATGTTGCAAGTGTAAGCCATGTGGTGTCATGTTGCAAGTGTAAGCCATGTAGTGTCATGTTGCAAGTGTAAGCCATGTGGTGTCATGTTGCAGGTGTAAGCCATGTAGTGTCATGTTTCAAGTGTAAGCCATGTTATGTGTCATGTTGCAAGTGTAAGCCATGTAGTGTCATGTTGCAAGTGTAAGCCATGTTATGTGTCATGTTGCAAGTGTAAGCCATGTAGTGTCATGTTGCAAGTGTAAGCCATGTGGTGCCATGTTGCAAGTGTAAGCCATGTAGTGCAATGTTGCAAGTGTAAGCCATGTTATGTGATATGTTGCAATTGTAAGCCATGTGGTGTCATGTTGCAAGTGTAAGCCATGTAGTGTCATGTTGCAAGTGTAAGCCATGTTATGTGTCATGTTGCAAGTGTAAGCCATGTGGTGTCATGTTGCAAGTGTAAGCCATGTAGTGTCATGTTGCAAGTGTAAGCCATGTTATGTGTCATGTTGCAAGTGTAAGCCATGTATTGCCATGTTGCAAGTGTAGGCCATGTGGTGCAATGTTGCAAGTGTAAGCCATGTATTGCCATGTTGCAAGTGTAAGCCATGTAGTGTCATGTTGCAAGTGTAAGCCATGTGGTGTCATGTTGCAAGTGTAAGCCATGTGGTGCCATGTTGCAAGTGTAAGCCATGTGGTGCCATGTTGCAAGTGTAAGCCATGTAGTGTCATGTTGCAAGTGTAAGCCATGTAGTGCAATGTTGCAAGTGTAAGCCATGTTATGTGATATGTTGCAATTGTAAGCCATGTAGTATCATGTTGGAAGTGTAGGCCATGTGGTGCAATGTTGCAAGTGTAAGCCATGTATTGCCATGTTGCAAGTGTAAGCCATGTAGTGTCATGTTGCAAGTGTAAGCCATGTAGTGTCATGTTGCAAGTGTAAGCCATGTATTGCCATGTTGCAAGTGTAAGCCATGTAGTGTCATGTTGCAAGTGTAAGCCATGTAGTGCAATGTTGCAAGTGTAAGCCATGTTATGTGATATGTTGCAATTGTAAGCCATGTAGTATCATGTTGCAAGTGTAAGCCATGTGGTGCAATGTTGCAAGTGTAAGCCATGTATTGCCATGTTGCAAGTGTAAGCCATGTAGTGTCATGTTGCAAGTGTGAGCCATGTAGTGTCATGTTGCAAGTGTAAGCCATGTAGTGTCATGTTGCAAGTGTGAGCCATGTAGTGTCATGTTGCAAGTGTAAGCCATGTAGTGTCATGTTGCAAGTGTAAGCCATGTAGTGTCATGTTGCAAGTGTAAGCCATGTAGTATCATGTTGCAAGTGTAAGGCATGTAGTGTCATGTTGCAAGTGTAAGCCATGTAGTGTCATGTTGCAAGTGTAAGCCATGTAGTGCAATGTTGCAAGTGTAAGCCATGTAGTATCATGTTGCAAGTGTAAGCCATGTAGTATCATGTTGCAAGTGTAAGCCATGTAGTATCATGTTGCAAGTGTAAGCCATGTAGTGTCATGTTGCAAGTGTAAGCCATGTAGTGCAATGTTGCAAGTGTAAGCCATGTAGTATCATGTTGCAAGTGTAAGCCATGTAGTATCATGTTGCAAGTGTAAGCCATGTAGTGCAATGTTGCAAGTGTAAGCCATGTAGTGCAATGTTGCAAGTGTAAGCCATGTAGTATCATGTTGCAAGTGTAAGCCATGTAGTATCATGTTGCAAGTGTAAGCCATGTAGTATCATGTTGCAAGTGTAAGCCATGTAGTGTCATGTTGCAAGTGTAAGCCATGTAGTGTCATGTTGCAATTGTAAGCCATGTAGTATCATGTTGCAAGTGTAAGCCATGTGGTGCAATGTTGCAAGTGTAAGCCATGTATTGCCATGTTGCAAGTGTAAGCCATGTAGTGTCATGTTGCAAGTGTGAGCCATGTAGTGTCATGTTGCAAGTGTGAACCATGTATTGCCATGTTGTTAGTGCAAGTGATGTATTGCCATGTTGCAAGTGTTAGGCATGTATTGTTAGTGCAAGTGGTGTATTGCCATGTTGCAAGTGTTAGGCATGTATTGTTAGTGCAAGTGGTGTATTGCCATGTTGTTAGTGCAAGTGGTGTATTGCCATGTTGCAATTGTTAGCCATTTATTGCCATGTTGTTAGTGCAATGTGTGTATTGCCATGTTGCAAGTGTGAGCCATGTAGTGTCATGTTGCAAGTGTAAGCCATGTAGTGCAATGTTGCAAGTGTAAGCCATGTAGTGTCATGTTGCAAGTGTAAGCCATGTTATGTGTCATGTTGCAAGTGTAAGCCATGTAGTGTCATGTTGCAAATGTAAGCCGTGTAGTGTCATGTTGCAAGTGTGAGCCATGTAGTGTCATGTTGCAAGTGTGAACCATGTATTGCCATGTTGTTAGTGCAAGTGGTGTATTGCCATGTTGCAAATGTTAGCCATGTATTGCCATATTGTTTGTGCAAGTGGTGTATTGCCATGTTGTTAGTGGAAGTGGTGTATTGCCATGTTGCAATTGTTAGCCATGTATTGCCATGTTGTTAGTGCAGTGTGTGTATTGCCATGTTGCAAGTGTGAGCCATGTAGTGCCATGTTGTTAGTGCAAGTGGTGTATTGCTATGTTGCAAGTGTTAGCCATGTATTGTGATGTTGTTAGTGCAAGTGGTGTATTGCCATGTTGTTAGTGCAAGTGGTGTAGTGCCATGTTGCAAGTGTGAGCCGTGTATTGCCATGTTGTTAGTGCAAGTGGTGTATTGCCATGTCGTTAGTGCAAGTGGTGTAGTGCCATGTTGCAAGTGTGAGCCATGTATTGCCATGTTGTTAGTGCAAGTGGTGTAGTGCCATGTTGCAAGTGTTAGTCATGTATTGCCATGTTGTTAGTGCAAGTGGTGTAGTGCCATGTTGCAAGTGTGAGCCGTGTATTGCCATGTTGTTAGTGCAAGTGGTGTATTGCCATGTCGTTAGTGCAAGTGGTGTAGTGCCATGTTGCAAGTGTGAGCCATGTATTGCCATGTTGTTAGTGCAAGTGGTGTAGTGCCATGTTGCAAGTGTTAGCCATGTTGTGTCGTGTTGCAAGTGTGAATCATCTAGTGTCATGTTGTAAGTGCAAGTGGTGTATTGCCATGTTGCAAGTGCAAGCCATATATTGTCATCGTGCGAGTATAAGCAGTATCTGTTTTGTATTTCCAGGTGATATCGACTGTGGAGCAATTGAAGGGACCAGAGTCTGAGGAACTGTGTATCCTGCTCAATAAACCACACCTTAAGGTACACAGTCACACGGGACATAAAGTTTAAAACATATTCAGGGATTGTCAAGAAATAATGTCTTGACATCATACTATAATTCTTGTTAACACAATGTTTGTCAGAGGTTCACATGAATATGGTATTGTGCTGTGGGAGAAACTGTATAACCCAGAGAAATCCAGCTTGGTCACCACTTACCAAACTCAAATGTGCCAAGGTCAAGATTCCCGGCCTGGGCGCATGTGAGCTTGGTTTGTGATCACCAAGCCGGACAAGTGGGTTTTATTTAAGTACTCAGTTTTTCCCCACAACACAAGACCACACTCTTACACTCTTGTCCAAATTTGTGCCACCAAGAGTTGAATTATTGTAAGTAATCATAACTTTGTTCACAATTGTTGTAAAATATATAAAGTTCAGAACCAAGCCAGCAAAGGAGACCTTGGTTGGAGGTGATTGAGCTTACTGGGCAAACAATGGCCATGACATAAACATGGAGCATTCGCAAGAAACCCACTTGTTAGGCTTGGTGATCACCAAACAAACTCTAATGCTCCCAGACTGAGAATAAAACCTGTGACACTTTTGTGACAAGAAAGTGTACTAACCACTGCACTGACCGGCCAAACAAAATCAGATCATTGCATATAATTATATACCTGAATGACATATCATCCAGGGGAATGCAACCAAATTCACCCATAGGTCCTTTTTTTATTTGGAGTATTTTTTGTTGGTTAAAATTTGCAAGTAACAAACATTTGTATGGTTTGTAAACACTGCCTGAACGGTTATGTGTACATGTGGGCTGCTTTTTGTGCACTATATCATCAAGGTAAGTGTACAGTGTACACATAGAATGACACTAAAATCATGAGGAAAGTGTATCAGCAAGCCTACAAGTACAAATTTAATGTGAACAACATTTGAACCCTACTCCAACTTTTAAATACACACAATACAATTCTCATTTTCAACCTCTCTATCATTTTCTATGAATCTGTGAAAGAGAATGCAAATAAGGAGTATTTTAAAAGGGAACTAACTCCATGAAGAAAAACTGCCTTCAGTTGTAAAGTTGTCTACCTTTAATATACAACCCACAGCCAGGCAGTGATCAGCCAATAACTCTTAATTAACTAATGACACAGATATTGTTTCCGGCTCTCACCAAAGAGGCTGCGTGTTGAAGCCCCAGGCAGGCTCATATTCTCTTGGCTTCTATTAGAGGAGACTTCTAGGGCTAAGCGCAACAATGTTTTTTAACAACTTTTAGTTGTCTATTGAGATGCAACCATCTTGTACTAAGCCTGTGATTTGTTAGCATTAAAATCATACTTGAGAATGATTTTTAGCTTGACTGTTTGAACAGTTTGGGGTATTGTTGTAGCCTTTGTGTGGTATTGTTGTAGCCTTTGTGGGGTATTGTTGTAGCCTTTGTGTGGTATTGTTGTAGCCTTTGTGGGGTATTGTTGTAGCCTTTGTGGGGTATTGTTGTAGCCTTTGTGGGGTATTATTGTAGCCTTTGTGTGGTATTGTTGTAGCCTTTGTGGGGTATTGTTGTAGCTTTGTGGGGTATTGTTGTAGCCTTTTTGGGGTATTGTTGTAGCCTTTGTGTGGTTGTCAGTGTCAGAGTCATTTTGCAAAAACTTGAACATTGGCAATAACTAGCAATGTGTTCAAGATATTCCAACGAAACTTGGCATGTGTTGCCAGGAGCAAAATGCACATGAACTGGAAGGCTCATAATTCTAGATTTAATGATTGTTGTGTTATGCCCATGATTGAACTGATAAAAGTGCGATTAGCTGTGCAGCGCCCATGTTGGTAGATTACAACTGTCTTTATAGTGAAGCTAAAATTAATTTGGATGAACTAAATAAAGAAAATGTCTGTTTATTGTACATTAATGGTTGAGTTTTTTCTTCAATAGTACATTAAATTTTGTACTCTCGTAGTGGGGCGTACATATATACAATTACAACAATGTAATTAGAATTACTGAGAATCTTCTGAGAAACACTTCACATCTCAGAAATCTTAAGCATTTTCTGAGAAATATTACCAATTACAGTGAAATTGTTGCTAATAATGTGTCTTTAAATGGTCACATTACTTAATATCACAGAATGTATGGTATTGATCAATATTTGTATTGCCAATAAACAGCAAGAGCAATTCAGGAACAGATAAATTGTCCTCTTTGAGTGTAACCTTGAAATAGGCCAAGAATGGTGAGCTTCCCTAGCAAGATTAACCCACTTCTTATTTGTAAAACACTAAAACAACAGACACAATCCCAGTAGCCTTCAATTTAACCAGTGCTTTTGTTGGACTCAACCATGACCTTTTGGATGTTGGAATGGCTTTTAGTAGTCATTTTGGCATTGCATAGTGGTATTCATGTTTACAAGGACAATGAGTCTTAGTATTCATGTTGACAATGCCTCTTTGTATTCATGTTGACAATGACACTTTGTATTCATGTTTACAATATCTCTTGGTATTCATGTTGACATTGACTCTTGTTATTCATGTTGACATTGACTCTTGGTATTCGTGTTGACAATGACTCTTGGTATTCGTGTTGACAATGACTCTTGGCAGTCATGTTTTCAATGACAATGACTCTTGGTATTCATATTTACAATGACAATGACTCTTGGTATTTATGTTGACAATGACAATGACTCTTGGTATTCATATTTATAATGACAATGACTCTTGGTATTCATATTTACAATGACAATGACTCTTGGTATTTATGTTTTCAATGACAATGACTCTTGGTATACATGTTGACAATGACTCTTGGTATTCATGTTTTCAATCACAATGACTCTTAGTATTAATGTTTACAATGACTTTTGGTATTTATGTTGACAATGACTCTTGGTATTCATGTTTACAATGACAATGACTCTTGGTATTCATATTTACAATGACAATGACTCTTGGTATTCATATTTAAAATGACAATGACTCTTGGTATTCATGTTTACAATGACAATGACTCTTGGTATTCATGTTTTCAATGGCAATGACTCTTGGTATACATGTTGACAATGACTCTTGGTATTCATGTTTTCAATCACAATGACTCTTAGTATTAATGTTTACAATGACTTTTGGTATTTATGTTGACAATGACTCTTGGTATTCATGTTTACAATGACAATGACTCTTGGTATTCATATTTACAATGACAATGACTCTTGGTATTCATATTTAAAATGACAATGACTCTTGGTATTCATGTTTACAATGACAATGACTCTTGGTATTCATGTTTACAATGACAATGACTCTTGGTATTAATGTTGACAATGACAATGACTCTGAGTGTTAATGTTGACAAAGACAATGACTCTTGGTATTCATGTTGACAATGACTCTTGGTATTCATGTTGACAATGACAATGACTCTTGGTATTAAAAATTACAATGACTGGTATACATGTTTACAATGACAATGACTCTTGGTATACATGTTGACAATGATAATGACTCTTGGTATTCATGTTGACAATGACAATGACTCTTGGTGTACATGTTGACAATGACTCTTGGTATACATGTTGACAATGACAATGACTCTTGGTATACATGTTGACAATGGCAATGACTCTTGGTGTACATGTTAACAATGGCAATGACTTGGTATTCATGTTGACAATGACAATGACTCTTTGTATACATGTTAACAATGACAATGACTCTTGGTATTCATGTTTACAATGACAATGACTCTTGGTAAACATGTTAACAATGACAATGACTCTTGGTATACATGTTGACAATGACAATGACTTGGTGTACATGTTGACAATGACAATGACTCTTGGTATTCATGTTGACAATGACAATTACTCTTGGTATTCATGTTGACAATGACTCTTGGTATACATGTTGACAATGACAATGACTCTTGGTACTCATGTTGACAATGACAATGACTCTTGGTATACATGTTGACAATGACAATGACTCTTGGTATTTATGTTGACAATGACAATGACTCTTGGTATACATGTTGACAATGACAATGACCTTTGGAATTATTGTTTACAAGGACAAATAATCTTAGTATTCATGTTGACAATGACTCTTAAGTATTCATGTTGACAATGACTCTTAGTTTTAATGTTGACAATGACTCTTGGAATTCATATTGACAATGACATGTTGGCAACAAATCTTGATATAATTATGTTGACAATGAATTTTGATATTCATGCTGATAATAAATCTAGATACTTATATTTACAATGACAATTTATCATGTTGATCATGTTGATAGTTAATGTTGATATGCATGTGAATCTGGGTGTGTCTGTTGGCAAGAGTCTTGGTATTCATTTGAATACTATCATTATGCATAATAGTGTATGTTCCATCTCCCCCGATTTTATGATTTATGCCCCTTATAGGACTTGGTTAATTTGTCTGGCACCGATTTGCAGGTCAATGATTTTGGCATCAACTTGCAGTTCTTGTAGCCCTATACCTGAACTGGTATGTTAATGAACCTGTTGTTTCGGATGAGCCAAATTTTCTGCATCTGGACAAGCTAATATTTACCCCAGTTCTCCCTTAAGGAGCTAGAGAATTTGATTGAAGTTTATTTTCTGAGAGAATTTTCAGTTTTGGGGGAAAATTGGATTTCTTGCACATAAAGGGGAGACGTATTGATACGCAGATTGGATAAGACTGCTATTGATGTTCATTTACATTGTAGTGCCCTATAAACAGACATGCAAACATTTGCATGAAATAGGACTTTTATGGATGTTCATTTACTTTGCAGTGCTCAAAACAGGGGAAGCAAATATTAACATGAAATAAAACGTGCAGATACTTCAAATTGCACGAGGCAAAAGCATAGGAATCTGCTTCACTTGCAAATACAGGGTTTCTGTTTTATTGTTGTGTAATTGGGTTCGATCGTGTGAACTTTTACTACATCTCCATCAATGGTGGTTTTAGTTCATGAATTTAAGATTAGGGTAGATTAGAATCTTGTTACTGAAAAGCGATACAGTGGTTTGCTTTTCTGTTTTTCGAAGAAAAAAGTTGAGCAATTGTCATAGCTTTTTTGTTGTATGCCAAAACCTTTAACTTTAGCCGCAACTCACAAAACATTCAAGATATTGACATAAAATCTTGTACACAAGAATTAGTACTCACATGTTACTTGTAATAATAAGTACATGCTAAGCAAGGCCCACAACTCCGGCTTTAATAATTGACACGGTATATCCTTTGATAGTCTGAACAAGTTGTGAAAATACCTATAGCTGAGGATTAGTTTGAGCTTAGTACACATGATTACAGTTACAATATGCCAATTCCTGTCAATACTGGTTTTACCCAAAAAACTGATTTAAACATAATTCTATAAGTAATCAACTTTCCTCACATTATTCACAACCAAAATTATTGGTAAAAACCAAAGTAACATCATTATCATGGTTGTGTTGTCATTGACATCAAGGGTGGCAGTGTACCAAGGCTATGTCATTGTCTTGGTGGGGCTGTCATTGGCATCAAGGATGGCAGTGTATCAAGGCTATGTCATTGTCTTGGTGGTGTTGTCATTGACATCAAGATGGCAGTGTATCAAGGCTATGTCATTGTCTTGGTATTGTTGTCATTGACATCAAGATGGCAGTGTATCAAGGTTATGTCATTGTCTTGGTGGTGTTGTCATTGACATCAAAGATGACAGTGTATCAAGGTTATGTCATTGTCTTGGTGTTGTTGTCATTGACATCAAAGATGGCAGTGTATCAAGGTTATGTCATTGTCTTGGTGTTGTTGTCATTGACATCAAGATGGCAGTGTATCAAGGTTATGTCATTGTCTTGGTGGTGTTGTCATTGACATCAAGATGGCAGTGTATCAAGGTTATGTCATTGTCTTGGTGTTGTTGTCATTGACATTAAGATGGCAGTGTATCAAGGTTATGTCATTGTCTGGGTGGTGTTGTCATTGACATCAAGATGGCAGTGTATCAAGGCTATGTCATTGTCTTGTTGGGGCTGTCATTGGCATCAAGATGGCAGTGTATCAAGGTTATGTGATTGTCTTGGTGGTGTTGTCATTGACATCAAGATGGCAGTGTATCAAGGTTATGTCATTGTCTTGGTGGTGTTGTCATTGACATCAAGATGGCAGTGTATCAAGGTTATGTCATTGTCTTGGTGTTGTTGTCATTGACATCAAGATGGTAGTGTATCAAGGTTATGTCATTGTCTTGGTGTTGTTGTCATTGACATCTGAGATGACAGTGTATCAAGGTTATGTCATTGTCTTGGTGGTGTTGTCATTGACATCAAGATGGCAGTGTATCAAGGTTATGTTATTGTCTTGGTGTTGTTGTCATTGACATCAAGATGACAGTGTATTTGTCTTGGTGTTGTTGTCATTGACATCAAAATGGCAGTGTATCAAGGTTATGTCATTGTCTTGGTGTTGTTGTCATTGACATCAAAGATGACAGTGTATCAAGGTTATGTCATTGTCTTGGTGTTGTTGTCATTGACATCAAGATGACAGTGTATTTGTCTTGGTGTTGTTGTCATTGACATCAAAGATGACAGTGTATCAAGTTATGTCATTATCTTGGTGGTGTTGTCATTGACATCAAGATGGCAGTGTATCAAGGTTATGTCATTGTCTTGGTGTTGTTGTCATTGACATCAAAGATGACAGTGTATCAAGGTTATGTCATTGTCTTGGTGGTGTTGTCATTGACATCAAGATGGCAGTGTATCAAGGTTATGTCATTGTCTTGGTGGTGTTGTCATTGACATCAAGATGGCAGTGTATCAAGGTTATGTCATTGTCTTGGTGTTGTTGTCATTGACATCAAAGATGACAGTGTATCAAGGTTATGTCATTGTCTTGGTGGTGTTGTCATTGACATCAAGATGGCAGTGTAAGTTATGTCATTGTCTTGGTGTTGTTGTCATTGACATCAAGATGACAGTGTATTTGTCTTGGTGTTGTTGTCATTGACATCAAGGATGGCAGTGTATCAAGGTTATGTCATTGTCTTGGTGTTGTTGTCATTGACATCAAGATGGCAGTGTATCAAGGTTATGTCATTGTCTTGGTGTTGTTGTCATTGACATCAAAGATGACAGTGTATCAAGGTTATGTCATTATCTTGGTGGTGTTGTCATTGACATCAAGATGGCAGTGAATCAAGGTTATGTCATTTTCTTGGTGTTGTTGTCATTGACATCAAGATGGCAGTGTATCAAGGTTATGTCATTGTCTTGGTGTTGTTGTCATTGACATCAAGATGACAGTGTATCAAGGTTATGTCATTGTCTTGGTGTTGTTGTCATTGGCATCAAAGATGACAGTGTATCAAGGTTATGTCATTGTCTTGGTGTTGTTGTCATTGACATAAAAGATGGCAGTGTATCAAGGTTATGTCATTGTCTTGGTGGTGTTGTCATTGACATCAAGATGGCAGTGTATCAAGGTTACGTGATTGTCTTGGTGGGACTGTCATTGACATCAAGGATGGCAGTGTATCAAGGTTACGTGATTGTCTTGTTGGGGCTGTCATTGACATCAAGGATAGCAGTGCATCAAGGTTATGTGATTGTCTTGGTGGTGTTGTCATTGACATCAAAGATAACAGTGTATCAAGGTTATGTTATTGTCTTGGTGGTATTGTCATTGACATCAAAGATAACAGTGTATCAAGGTTATGTTATTGTCTTGGTGGTGTTGTCATTGACATTAAAGATAACAGTGTATCAAGGTTATGTGATTGTCTTGGTGGTGTTGTCATTGGCATCAAAGATGGAAGTATATCAAACTTAAATTGCAATTTTCTATCATATTTACGAGGTCAATCCTCTCAGGATTAAAACAGAGAACTGGTTGTCATTTATTTGTCTCTTTCATATACATCATTGTATCGCCATAAAATGGAATATTCACACTTTGAAAGTAGTATATACGCTGTACATTATTATGACATGTCCCCGGTGATTATAGTGGGAAAACGTGACATTTCTACAAAAGGACATCAATTGATTTCTCCTATGAATAATGATAATTGATACAATGTTGTTGTTTTTCAATAGATTTCGTGCAGTTTGTCCACATTATGATAAGGGGAGATCCTTCACTTTATTTAACTCACTATAAGATAACATTTTATTTGACTATGTAATCACAAATAGAAATATATTCTCGAGTTTCATATAGCCATAAGTGACTGAAGATAATTTTGATCTTGCACCAAAATTCAACAAATATTCTTCATAGACAATCATATCAAAATTGCTCATATGGGATTCATAATCATATAGCCATGGAAATGAACAGGTCAGCGAGAGTCGGTCTTGCCAGCTTTCATGTTAAAATTTAAGAAAAATGTCAGTTTGATTGATGTTAATTGGGAAATCGCATGTGAAACATAACTTCATGACGTCGTTTTGGTGAAGTCATTTCAACTCGGCATAGTGAACACTACTCAACTTTTATGAAGCAATGTACCACCATAAAAAACTAAAAGGCCAATAAAAATAACATAATATTTCGTCGATAACATGACCTAAAACAAAAGATTTCTTTATATTTAATACATTTCTATCTGATGCCGTCTGAGACATGATGCCAATGAATTACAAGTGTACACTTATAGCCAATCCACAGACAAACAAATCAGTTACGGGTTTGCGCTATTGTCAGATAGGCAAGCAAGCTTAAAATACAACATCGGAGCCTTTTGCTTTCTCTCCCAGAAAGATCTATAAATGCTCGTGCCAGTGTATCGGCATGTAGTAGTTTTTTTCCGGAGTTTCAAGCTACTTCCATTTTCGGGAAAACAGAAGATAACATCTTCATAGCAGTTTATAGGATAAAAAAGAAGAGTTGCTGGGTTCTGTCATAGATCTATGTTTGGGATTAGTGTCTGACATGTTTCATTGCCTTTAATGCTGGGTAAGACCATATAAGGACTGTTGTGTAGGGATTTCTGTGATGAAAGCAACAATTTGTAGTGTTTTCTTATTGTGTTAAAGAAGTTATTGCAAAAGAAAGAATAAAGTAAGTATCTTTTTGTACTTTGAAAGTGCCACTTTAAGAAAGCAGCAGGTTAATCAGAAATTAAAGGCCGTTTTCCTTCGTAATCTGCACCACATATAATGCTTGTTAAAATTGGCAGTTTCTAAGAAAGCAGCAAAAACATATCTTATAAATATTATCTGCATCACATGCTTGGTAAAATTTTTGTATGATCGGCACCACATTCTTGATAATATTTGTAGGTCATTTCAAAAGTAAGAAATGTTTTAAGATCCATTTTCTGTTTAAAATAAGAAATTGAGTTTGAACCACATTTGTTTTTCTTTAATTTGTTCCTCATTTGGGGAAATAAATTCTAACCAAGGTACGAAACCATCTGTGAGTGTTGGGTAAATGTTCAAATATTGTGTGTGTAAGTAAAGAACACATTCCGTTGGTTCCATGTGCATGATGAACAATGTAACAAAATGTTACTGTAGTCATTTCTTGGATATTTTTCGTGAACAATTTGAGAATATTTATTCGTATGTTGATGGCCAAACTAAGGGGATTTTTCGAAGAAAGGTCAGCATTTAGAATAATGAAATAAAAGCAATGGAGTTTTCTTTTCCTCCGTAATGGCCTTGTTGCTTGGGTCGGTAATTTAATTTCTGTTCTTTTAATTAGATGTTGGCTCCAATTCCATTACCCATCCCAGAAGATCTGGAAATCGTGATGGACAAAACCTTACAGAGATAGGAATTTAGCTCAATAATTTTTCATGTGGCATTAGAAGATATGAAGGTTTCTCTTAAAGGGACTGTACACCAGATTGGCACCAAAAATAGTTTTTTTTCTGTAACGAATCTCAGGACAATTATTTAATAGAATGTTTTATTTTTTGATATCATAATTGTAAAAAAAAACACCAAAATGTAAAAAAAATTGAATCGGAGACCGGGTTCAAACCCGTGTCGCCAAAATTGCAGTCCAGTGTCGTATCCACTGTGCTACCAAGGCTTACTATAAAAGAGTGGAATATTTAATATATATATTTTTATATACCTAACTTGGTAATATCACGTGATAACATCGACTAGCCAATCACGCATAAGGAATGAATTCTACTAGGTAGACATACCTAAGTAATCTTTTTTAATGGAAAAAATACGAAATAACTGCTAAAATTAAATTAATTGTAAACTATGTGGTACTTCAGTTAGTAAGTTTCAATGCATTGTACACATCAATACCAAGTTTATGTCAGTTTTTCTTTTTTTTCGCTATTTCATCATATGGAGTACAGCCCCTTTAAAAGCCTGATTCTGTAAATGGCCTTCATGCAGGTTTGGAACTGAATATATCATTTCAATTTTCTCTATTAATGGTGTTGCTTAATATTTAAAACATTAAGGTTCCTTTAAAGTACGCTGCACTCTCACAGATTGACAGTTCTGACCTTTTTTATTTATTTTGTCTCAGAATCAGCTGATTACGGCATCAATGCCTTACATTCAGTCATAAAAGATAACTCGGATCTCAATAAAGTGGAAAACTGCCGTAAATTTCACTTTTTTTAAAGCACTAGTAATGTTTCATATATAGCCATAAAACATCAATTTTCGAACATTTATATAAAAAACTTTGATCAACCCTTTTATCAGCAGTCTTTAGAAAAAATATCATTGGTTTCCAGACATTTACGCAAAAATTGACTCATTCCAAGACAAAACAATCAACAATCTGTGAGAGTTTTGAACTTGATACAATTTAATTTGAAGGACAAATTCAAGGTTATATGAGGTAAACTATTTTTGCAAATAAAAACATCAATTTCAATTAACAATTAAATAGATATTTTCAGCCGATTTAAATGTTAAGTAAAGCAACAATAAATGATCTTTTTTTTGGTGTGAATGTATTTATATTTAGCATGCGTGAACCACTGGATAAAATGCTTTAAATAAAACCAAGAATGACTGAATGGAACTTAAATGCCCTTTGTTTTCAATAGGAAGCTTTCTAAATGTTTTCATTAGGAAGCTTTCTAAATGATTACATCAGAATCAGTCAGGCAATTTTCTACTTGCAGAGACATGAGCCTAAACACCATAAAAAAGTTCATAGGTGTCAGTTCTCTATTTATGACACTTCTTTCATTAGAGGAAACATCTTATCGAAGACACAATGCATGAACATTTTATCTTCTTTTTTTTATTAACTTTTGTATATATTATTACATCAGTAAATATCATACACATAATACTGTCGAACAAGTTACATGTTATTAATATCCATGTATATATATATTCAATTTACAAAAAACATATACAGGTTATGTTAACAATATTTAATGCTGTTGAGGAGAGTGTTAGAGAGATATTAAAGGTAGGTTAATTATAGAAAGATGGGAGAAAAAGAGAAAGATAGTTTGGTTCCGGGTGAAAACTGAACAAAAATGATCGGTCTGCTTTGTATGTAGAACTGCTATGTACATACATGTATATACTTTTTTTAATAATAGTAAGAGGCAGAGGGTTTATTTTATCAATGTTTTGTTATTCTGGCTTAAGTATGCGTCCATGTTATATATATATATGTATATATTAAAACATTAAAACTTCATGTGTGGTGTTTTTTTCAAAGCAAAAATATGTTTTAGAAACACAGTCTGCAATCATTTCACATTATTTACAATTGATGCAGATGGATCTTCATTTTGTAATTCATCTGCTTATGTTGATACTTGTTGTGGATTGAAAGCAGCAATTTATCAATGCTCGCCAAATTTGGACACTGGGGACATTTTGTAAACACATCGGATTCAAATGCGAATTGTTCTCTCTGGATATGGCCATTGTTACAAATTTGCATAGCTTTTGTAATATTCTTTCCAATATTTCACCAAAAATAGATTTGAAAGAATTATTGGCCAGGCTTTTCTTTCTTTCACAAAGAGATCATTTATCATATCCTTTTTTATTGCTTTTGTTATTTTTTTTAAATTTCTCAATTTCAACAATAAATAAATTGCTTTCCAGAGTTGAGGCAACAGCCTTCATCCTTGTTTGAGATTCAATTCATTCACCACAAGCTTTTTAATTTATTGGAGCGTTTTGGGGAGAATTTGATCAAGACCCCCTCTTGTCCATGCTAGACGACTTCTGATTTAATCATTTAGAAAGCAAAAGATGAAAATAACTGCTGAAATTGCATTTAGTCATTAATATGTTTTGTTTGGTGGGTTATTTGGTGGTTCATGCATGTGGCTTGTAGCAACATTCATTATAATTTGTATTTGCTTAACTTGTGTGCCAATTTACACGCAGCACTTAAACATAATACATAAAAATGTTTTCAATGTGTTTTTTTTAAAAATGACGTAGTGTGACACTTTCTGGATAGTTATAACACTAGTTATATATCAAAAATATACAACGACATTATTTTATGATAACAACAACATTTATGATATACATAGACATATTGAAGAACTTCGAAATAGTGATGGTTAATCTCTATAATTAACAGGCCCTTAACTCATGTGATGTTGTGTCCAATAAAATATATTATTTAGAAAAATCTTTGTCCACCCTGGTGTACAGTTTACTTGAAGAGACATAACTTATGAAAGGGGGAACTAACTCCTTGTGTATGTGTATTTACCTGACCATCTTTGAGCACATGGCATTTTAGTCCATAAAATATACTGGAAAAAGCAAGTTACCATAGCCCCAGTAAAGCCTTTATTGTTAAACAAGAGAAATAACTCAATATCTTTTCGTTATTACAGGCCCTACTCCAAGCACATGATGTTGTGGCCAATGAGATATACGGGGAAGAAGCTTTGAGAGTTTTGCCCCTCTTCCCCTCCAGTACAGCCTTTCTTGTTTAACAAGGGAAATAACTCGATATGTATTTTCGCTCTTACAGGCCCTACTCCAAGCACATGATGTTGTGGCCAAGGAGATATACGGGGAAGAAGCTTTGAGAGTTTTGCCCCTCTTCCCCTCCAGTACAGCCTTTCTTGTTAAACAAGGGAAATAACTCAATATGTATTTTCGCTCTTACAGGCCCTACTCCAAGCACATGATGTTGTGGCCAATGAGATATACGGGGAAGAAGCTTTGAGAGTTTTGCCGCTCTTCCCCTCCAGTACAGCCTTTCTTGTTAAACAAGGGAAATAACTCAATATGTATTTTCGCTCTTACAGGCCCTACTCCAAGCACATGATGTTGTGGCCCATGAGATATATGGGGAGGAAGCATTGAGAGTAACACCGTCCCCAGTACAGCCTTTCTTGAACGGAACTATTGAGCCGGAATCACCAGAAATGTCAGAACCAGATACAATTACACGTGTACGCCTCGTGCAGTTCCAGAAATCTACAGATGAGCCGATGGTAGGATACAGTTTTTACCTATGTTGTTGACCCTTTAGTAACAAATTACTTGTTTTTGTATCAACTTTGAAGCATTAAGCGGACACACAGATCACTTTGTTTTTATACTTTTCGCATGATTGGGTTTTTGACGCAAAACTTATTTTCTGCCAAAATGAGTAATTGACTTACTAATATAGTCCATTATAGTTCATAAATTTCGCCATTATGAAATAAAATTGTTGTATTTATTCATACTACATCAAAGATAATTTTTATCATATTAGGAACTTATTTAATAAATTCTCTATGGCCGTACATCTGCTGATGCAACTTGAGTATTTGGGGATGATAATCATGAATCTTACTAAACATCCTTACCAACTGCAGAAATATTTTGGCTTCATGATGAGGTTATAAGATTTCCTGTTAATGTTGTTCAACACTTCGATGATTTACAATGAAAATGCCAGCTAGGGTATAATGTGAAAACTGGAATTATTTCTTTTGTCAGGGCATTACGCTAAAGCTGAATGATGATGGACGATGTGTGGTTGCCCGTATCATGCATGGTGGAATGATACATCGGCAGGGAACGCTCCACATCGGCGACGAGATACGGGAAATCAACGGCATCAGCGTCGTCAATCAGACCGTGGAAAATCTGCAGAAAATGCTGGTAATTTAATGAACAAGTGGAAATATTTAGGCAGCCATAGCAACTAAAGCAATTCTTATTAATGAGACCTTTTACAAATCTTTTAATGCTATTATGTGGTCTGATTTTACTTTTAACTTTTTAATCAATTCACAATTATATTTGTCATTTTCTGATTCTGTTTGAAATAAGGGTTGTCACAAAATAACTTAAACAAGTAGGTTTTCTCTAATTATCTGTGTCAGATTGCAATTAAACTTACATGGATTAAGCAATTGTCCTTAAGCATAAATATTAACAATACTGTTTTATTGTGACCCAAAATACTGATTTAAATTAGACATTTTTCAATTTTAGTTTTCGAAAACTGATTTTTTTTCAGATGTTGACCTCCTTATCAATGGGTTCATGACACAGAGTCATTAATGTAAAAGTTTTAAAATATGACAACAGTGTTCTTTATTATTATTCCCTGTACTTCAGAAAGTCCAAGGCACTGTGAGTTTCAAGGTGATACCGAGCCAGCGTGGTCTCGTGACGCGAGAGAGATACGAAAATAACAACCACAAAGAGGTAATTATGCGTTGCAATTCTTCGTTTAACAAGTTTTGTTGTGGGCTTACAGCAATTTATAGACCTTGATTACAAAATATTGGACTATGAGTAAATGGTGAAAAATGTAGAAAAAGTAAAAGTTAGTCTTGTCCTTGTATTATAATATTTTTTTCACCAGTTTACCCTTATAACTGTGTATTTTGTAATTAGAGCCTTCAAAATGTTGTGTTGCTGTTTTCTATGAAGATAATGATTATATTGTTACGGAAGTTGTGTGAGGCCATTATGACCATAACATTTATAATTCTTAAAAATATGCACTCTCTATTTCTTGTAAGTGGTAAGATCATTATTTGATGATGTAAACCATTTTCAATTTCAAAACTTTCAATTCTTTTTCTGCTGTTCTCTTTCATACAAATATAAAACAAGTGTTCAACACAACATGATAATAAGATTCTCTTAGATATGTTGTTACATATGTGTGTGAAGCTGAATGTTATGTTTGAAGTGCTTAAATATAGTGTGTTTGTGTGACAGTTTATATAATCAGGATATCTGTATTGTTATAATGCCACATACATGCATATTGTATATTGTATATACATTCTGTAAAACTTAACGGCATTGGCATTTTCAGATACTGTGAAATCATTTATATTTGTTGGCATGAAATTTCGTTGGTACTTGAATTGATGGTTTTTCGTTTTTGAAAAAAATAATCGAAACTGTGATAGTTCTATATCCTCTCCATTATCTCCATGCGCTGGCCCGTGATTTCCGTCTTCTACGTCACTCGGTTAATGACACTCGCTAAAGTGGTTTGACATGCCAATTAGTGCATATACCCATGTCAATTATCGATTTAATTGGAAATTAAGGTCATAAAAGAAGATGTTACCTGATCATAAATACAGATAGGCGAAGCCATTGAATGCCAATTAAGAATTTTGCAAACTGTAAAAACACCGAGAAGGTCCGTATATTTGAGTAAACAATCCCTTAAGATTGCTGATGTCTACAAATTCAATCACTTTTGAATATGATCTCATTTCAATATCTATTCACACGTTTTTGTTTAATATTGAATGCGTTGTATGGTTACATTGTCACGTTTAAAGCTCAGTAACCTCCATTGTAATCAATTAATTATTTCATTAAAGAAAAAAATCGATAACCGACACTCATCACTCACATCTTGTTAACTTGGAGATTTTTATGAACAGCGCATGTTTAGGCACATCAGGGTTCCCCCTGGGTTCTAAAATGTTGTCGCCACTTTTTCGCGGGTCCAGGGCAGCGCCCTTGTGGGGGCCAAGGGGGCGAAGCCCCCTGAAGCTCATGGGGTTTAAGCATTTTAAGAGCCTTAAATTGCATTTAATTAGCACATTGTCGTGCAAATCATAACATTTTGTTGTACATGAAGCACAAGATATTAATAGCAAATTGTTATTCTGTTGACAAAATTCATTGTATATGGACTAGTATATAAATAAAAAAATATTGCAAAAAATGTGACATAAACATCAATATGTTGATTTCAGTCTAATGCCTGCATACAATAAAAGAATACATTTGTGAAATTATGAGATAAATTTAAATTAAATGGAAATTCAAAGAAATATACATTGTCAAACTAGGGCCATAACTTTCCTAATAGAAATTTGTCTACCTACTCTTTACTCCAGCCAACATATTAGAAGCCTTATCAAATGGGGTTTAATCCTATTTATTTGATTTCTGTTAATCCTTTTGAACTCTTAGAATGCTGCATTTATAGCAATTACAAATTGCGACAAAACCGAAAGCAAGTCTATTTTTAGCGCGTAAACGTCATTACGAAATTTGCATATCACGTGACTTTCCGACAATTCTATGATTTGCATATTTAAAACTAACACAATAATTACGCAACAACAAGGCTGTTGAGCTAAATATTAAAATTGTTTGTTAATATGAGACATATCAGTTAAAGGATGTCATTGTTTATCCGTGAAAGCAATAAAATTCTGCATTAATTAGCGAGGTGTTGACTGGGCCGTGACTGCTTGCCCTAATTATCGGATTAATTTTTGTTGTCGCACCAGCAGATGCGCTTGATTTATGACAGTGACAGAATCGATTATCATGCAGGCCGCATGGTCACCACTTACGTCATTTTAAGAAAATATTTTAGAAAAAAATCGTTGTCGCCATAAATTCGCCAAATTTGAAAAGTTGTCGCCACTTTTGCGATTTTGTCGCAAATGGCGACAATGGCGATCGCCAGCGGGAACCCTGGCACATGCTTTAGTTATTTGGTTCATAAAAACACTTTAAAATGATTTGGTTTATTTGATAAAGGCTGATATAATATATTAATAAAACATGATAGTAAGATATACAGTGAGACGGATGTTTACGCTATATAATGTGGCCTCTGTAACGAATAAACTAGACTATGTACATGGCAATTGAAAAAGTGAATAAAGGGTTTATATTTCGTTAGATCTTGAATTCGTGGATCACCCAACTGACGAAAACCACGAACATTAATGCCCCACGAACTTTAATGATTTCACAGTACTGTAAAGTCATTACTGATTAATTTTCATGCAAGAATTTAAAAGCAGAATTTATAGTTGAACTATTCTTATGACTTAACTCTGGGTGCTTTCTTGAAGTTGGAGAAAAGAAAATCGTACTATGGTATAATTCCCGATATCAACTTGTTCCGAATATCAACTTGATAGTTCTATCATTGTCTAATTTGATTGAACTGTTGTAAATGTGCAGAATGAATATTACCAGTGTACAAGTTTCACTCCTCAGACTAATAGAGTGCTGCCAGTGTGACAAGACTAGAGTGTAACCATTCTGTGTTTTATTGTTGAGCATTAATTTGTATTAAAATTTCCATAGTAAGCACCAAAACCCGACATTAATTAATTGCAATTTTCACAGCTATGATTTTTGTCATCAGGGTGATTCAAGGTCAAGTACCCTGCAGGCGGCCCCTAGTTTCAGGGGTCGCACACCCCAAGTCGAGGTACTGAATATACCCAAAAACTAACCCTGGTGAACTTGAGCATTTTAGTTGTATTTGTGATGTCCCATTTTGTTCATGCATTTTGACACTAGTCTTAAGCAGTCCATCCACTATCAATGAAATTGACAATAATATTGAACTTGAGACTGTTGTACGTGTTATCCTGATCAGTATACAGAGGAACCCTGTTGGCCTGGAACTCCCACGGACTGGCCAAAATACTTTAGCTTAGCAAATTTCGAGCCAAGCAGGAATATTTGCATTAAGTGAAAGAAATTGGTCCTTTACATCAAGTTCAAGCCAATGTCAGGAAATCGAGCCAAGCGATATCGGGCCAACGGGTTTTGACTGTATTGACAAAATCATAGGGTGCAAATTTTTCCGAAAATAATTATCAATTATATTAGATAAAAGGAATAAAAATATTTAGTAAAATGATTGCGCATTTTTTAGCTAAAAAGATTATAATTGTCCAATTACATTGATCATCAATGGCCTGCTTCAGGATTAAAATTGTAGTGAGAATAGCCCCAAGAATTGGATGGTCATCATCTGGTATTAATAATGATGATATTATTATGAATGACCTTTTAATTTTCATTTGAAATTAAACTTACCGGTATATCATTTCATATATATATTTTAATATGTATTTTTCTTTTGTATGGCTTACTTAGATAAAAAGTGTACTTTTTATTGGGAGCTGAGACATAATAGTAAAGCTTTGATGAAGCGATGCTGTAGAATTATTTCTTATATTATAAACCATTTTCAAAATGTATGCTACAGCCTAAATTTAACCTGACTGCCTGTAGCATGCTTTTTAATTTACAAAGATATGGAGATAAATCTGTTTCATTTAATTTCGTGTTTCTTAGAAATAATTATATTTTTTTGAATTAAAATATAACCTTTTCTCCCACCTCATATAAGTAGATCCAAAAATTTGACCATGCTAGAAATTCTTATCTTGCCCACAGGCAAAGATAAAACAAGTACTCGTATGGAACTCCTTTTTTATTGTCATCACACAATTACCTCCCTTGTTGAGGACTGTCGTCTGTAGCATCATTGAAACCTTGTCTTGTGGCAATATTTTGAATCCTAATCAATTATTTCTCACTTCAAATGGCATCATAATTTTTTTTTCATGCTCCATTCAAGAAATAATGCTGCACTCTCCTCAGAACTTTTTAAAGAAAGATTTGTCTATTTACATAATCTTAATCACTGCGCACATATCCATGACAACCACGAATTATCATATATCTAGACGCATTCATTTTCACTACGCACAAGAGTTCCAGCCAAAAAATACATTTTTACTTTATTTTGTTTAACTGAGGTGGAAGAAAAAGCTTCTACCATAGCAGCTCATGTAAGATAGGTTCAGCCCAACCCTCGCGCACCGTGTTTTGCGGTGCACGTGGGTTGTGATGAACCTTTCTTACACTCTCGGCCATGGAAGATACTTATATTCTCCCCAAAACATGTATTATTTTATGAATAATTTATTTGTTTTTATGTTCATGTGTGTGATTGTGTTACAGCACAAGTTTATTCCAATATTCTTTCTGCACGGAAATGCAAATGTATCTGTATGAGACATTAATGGATTCAAATTAGTTGGTTGTAGTCATATGGAGCTTTTCAGAGTTCCTTTTACAAGAGGGCAAATTTTAAGCGAGAATAGGATTAGTATGCCATGGGTTTGGCATGTCAGTTATGCACCAGTCAATTGTAAACCCCCCCCCCCCCCCCCCCCCCCCCCCCCGGTTACCGGGTATACCTGGATAGTGGGGGAAATGGGCCGTGTTTTTACCTTCCAAAAATATGCGGGGGTTCCCTCAGGGCGGGATTTTACCCTGGACTTGCTGGACCTAAAGTCAAAGTCCCCGCTATCCACGGACCTCAGGGGGAGGTGGGGGGGTGGGTGGTTACAAATGACTAGTGCATTAGAGTTGCATCACCTTAAAAGTGGGTGGTTAATTGTCAGTTCCATATAGTATTCAGTTTGGTTAAAACTCATACGAGAAGATGGCGCTATTTTATGTTGCTAATAGGTTGCCTAAGATCTCTTGAGATCTCTTGTTTACTGGATAATTTTGTTCAAATTTTGAACTCTTATGTCTGTCAATATTACAGCTATAATTGATTCACTGAATATTGAGAAATTAATCTCATATAGAAAACATCAATCACAGATGTATATAATATGACGCGTCAGAATTGCTTTTGTTCAAAGTGAAAACATTCCATCAGCTATGACAAACATTATGGAAGTCCATCATGGGGAAAATATGGATTATGAAATCTGTATTGCATTATTTATTGATGGGCATCTGATTGTGGCCATTGACAAGTGAGAAGAATCACTGCAGAATTGCAGAAATCCTGTAGAAAAGGCACTCCATTAATCTATGAAAAATTAGTAAAAAATGAAAGTATTAAACACAATTCTAAGAGAAAGTCCCCTTATAAGCACTTAAACAGTTAGAAATATTGTTAGTAAAATATAAACTTTACAGTTTCAAATAATTGTTCCAGTAAGCTTCACTTGCAGATTATATGTTTGAGATTAATTCAGTGTTGAAATCGTTCATATTTCTAATGACTTAACTATGCTGTAATCATGTATGACCTTTGTCTTCTGTCTATTTTTGCTATGATTTTTATGAAATGTTAGTATACGAAGTGAATTCATTTAAACAAAATGTAACAATATTTACTGTCAAATATTTCCACTTGATTACTATAGTTGGGTACATTTCGAGATGCTATTGTTAAATTTCAGATTTACGTGCGGGCGTTGTTTGACTACAATCCCCATGACGATGATCTGATCCCATGTACCCAAGCTGGTATCTCGTTCTGTGTTGGAGATGTTCTCAGGGTAGTAATTTTTTTTTATCACAGTAACTCATGAATTCTCTAAGTGTATTTTTTCAATTTCGTTACAATTTTTAATTCATTGTCAAAGAAAAAGTTATTTTCAAATAGCTTTTATATCATCTTTACTGTTTTGCAAAAAACTTAAACATTAAGCAATAACTCATTAACATCAAAGACATTTATAACTATAGAATTTGGTACAAATGTTCATTAAGATGCAATTTTGTAGCTTTTCCCATAAATCTGAATGCTGAAATAGTTGAATAAATAAATAAAAAAGATATGATAATTATGTATATGGTCCAAACCTGCAAACCACCCTCTGTAACTGTAGGGGGACAACTGCAAAAATGTTCAACATGATGCTTCACATGAGTTTGGGCTCTAAGTCAGAAACCTAGTCATATCATTATATGAATGGCTTCATTGTCCTTCCAGGTGATAAGTAAGGAGGACACTAACTGGTGGCAAGCACGGCGGGTGGAGATGGTCACCAGTGAGCCTGCGGGCCTCATCCCCTCCCCCGAGCTACAGGAATGTCGGGCCACCACTCTGGCACAGGAACGGGCAAGACAAGAACACTCCGGTAAACTTATAGTTGTTGTTGGTTTATAGGGTCTATAAAGGTCTGACCGTGCCTGTTGGCTTCCTTGTGGCTTGATCCCACCAAGTTTCACTTTACGACTTACATGATTTGTTGCCAAAGTGACATAAGTTATAGTTGCCTGCAATTCTAGGATTCATATGATGACTTTAAAATGGTCGTCCAATTGGAGTTAACTTACAATATGGTTCTTTGATAAATAGATTCCACAAATAGTAATTATCAAATCTAATCATATGGTCTGTACATATTGCCCTTTTGTAAGTTGAGGTCATGTCTGGTAATTGCCAGGCCATGAACCATTCCTAACTCTTGCTGAATGTATAAACCATGTATGTTTGTTCACCATTACAGTGCACTGTTCGTGGTTTGGTAAGAAGAAGAAGGACAAGTATTTGGCAAAACACAACGCCGTCTTTGACCAGTTGGAAGTGAACACTTACGAGGAGGTGGTCAGATTGCCCGCCTTTGTTAGGAAAACCCTGGTTCTACTTGGTGAGTTTATACTGCCAATATTATATTACACTAGCACATCTGTTTTACAAAGAGAAAAAGAATTGGTATTGGGATTACCTTGGTGTCTTGGGTGTCCACAAGGCAAATACTTGAACGTTGCCATAATTTTAAAACTGTTCAAGGTGATATTCATATGTTTCCGGAGACAATATGTACATGTACAGCAAGATCTATAACTCTGGTTTTAACCATTTTTCAGTTATGCCCCTTTTTAGACTGTGTAAAACAACAGACGAGTATTTGCTCCACGGCACTCGTATTTGAATATCTGATAACAAATACCTTTTAACAAGGAGTTGGTTAGATTGCTAGCATTTATGAGGATAGGTTTTGTACAACTAGTATGATGATAAAGCTCATACGTTCTTTACATCATTTCTTGAATTTCTGGTTTGCAATAATTTGAATAAGTATATCATGCAAGCCAGGAGGTGGCAAGATTGCCACCCTAGTTGTTAGGAAAACTTATACACTACTTGATTATGATTGCGGATTCCAAATATAAAAAATACCAGCATACAGTTTCTGGAAAGATTATCATGGTATTTTTTTAATAATAAGTGAATAGATCATAATAATATCTATGTTCGTGATGTATCCAATATTTACATAAAACTTGGATTTTGTAAATGAGGTAAACTGGGGTGGGGGGCTTTCAGGTCAAATCATGGTTTCTTTGTATATTTATTTCATACTCGATAACTGTTAGAGCATCGGTTCTAAAAGGTGTGATAAATAGAGAATATTTTACTGAACGATCATTAAATTTTTTGTTTATTTGTCGTCTAGCCATACCTAATGATATTGTGAATGAAGTTTTAATTGGATAGAAGAATAAACCACATAAATGTCATCTTGTTGTTCATACAGGTGCTCATGGGGTGGGACGCCGCCATATAAAGAACACACTAATCACTACACACCCGGACAGATATGCATACCCCATCCCCCGTAAGTCGCATATGCCTGGTAAGAAAGGTGTACTAGGGTACTGTAGATCGTTTTAGTTTTACGATGTCCATTTTTCATGATTTTTTGATTTCTTGGTGAAAATTACTTTGTTTAACTCATTGCAAAAATCTTTAAATTGATATCTTGTTGAGCTCATGACCTTGATTATGTTTCCTGATTGTTTCAAGAAAAATTGTGAATAATGAACACGCGATTTAAGCGATCTACAGTATATATTTTATTCTTCATCCTTATATAATATTTGAAGGAGCAGTGAAGTGTACTACAGTATGTTATATGATTTAAAATGATGTAAAGATAACAAATAATAGTGCATTTTTTGTATTATTAAATGTGCATGCCCTAATAGACAAGCTGGGGGTCCTTTTTTCGAATCTGTGATGAATTCCGAAATATGGGATAATTTTGATAAAAAGTATTTATACAGCTGCCAGTTTGGAGCACCTGCTGACGTCACGCATACGCGGAATAAAACATACCCTATTTTACACAATGACAGTTTGTGTATTTGTGATATTGAAGTCATGTATTCAGTAGACCATTTTATTGTTTTATAAAGCATGGTACCTTTACAGCAGCTACAATCCAGCAGATACTGACTGTGCAGTATCAGTGAATGGTGTTGGGATTTATCTGCACAATAGTTATAGCACGGTTAAGCTCCGGCTGCTTGTGACTGTTTAAATATTGGAGTTAATATATATATAATTATGAAAACAAAGAAAACACCCCTTGAACATGGTACAAGTGATTATATTGGAACTTGCATAATTACGATGACTACTTTAAACGTATTGTGATTTTTAACATTAATTTTGATAGTTTGGTAAAGTCTGCAGTGAAAGCTTTCACATCTTAGTTAATTTAATGTATATGAAAAAAATAAAATAAATATATATATATATAAATGGAAGCGTGTATATATTTAACAAACTTAAATAGTGATAATTTTAGATTTCATTTAAGGGTTAAAGATGGAGACTGAATAATAAGCAATGTATATTCACTGCTGATATTTTTTTCACAGTTTATTATAACTTTCATTTGAATGTGGACATTTTTCGGGGTTTTCTTCAAAATCAATATGGACAGAATTATCCCTTGCCAAGACTTGAACAGTATGATGAAGTTTCTAATTCTGTTTTATGTCATTTTTGACATGAGAAGTTAGGATATGTAACATTTTACTCAGCAATTGTCTGTCTGTCTATTACAGTTGTCAGTTATATTTCACAGAAAATATAATTTGTATGTTTTGGGACGAAAGGGGACTTTCCTGGCATTATTTTGAAAGAATTGTTATTTATTTTGTAAGTGAGAGCAGTGTTTCTTGTCATTGGAGAGCCAGACTGCCTTCTCGTCGCCAGTCTGTAGACAGAGTGGTTGTAGAACTGCATTAAGCTTGTCATTTATGTTTTGGACTTTCTTCACTTTATGTTTTGCTTGTGTAATGGCTTTATATAAAATTTAGTTTTCAAAATAAAAAGCTCAAAATATCATCATCGCTGTCACCATCACCACCACCACCATCATCACCACCATCATCACCACGGCCATCATCACCTCCACCATCATCACCACCACCACCATCATCACCACCATCATCATCACAACCACCATTATCACCACCACCATCATCACCAACATCATCATCACCACCATCATCACCACCATCATTACCACCACCAAAATCATCATCACCACCATCATCACCACCATCATGATCATCATCATCATCATCATCATTCATCATCATCATCATCATCATCATCATCATCATCATCATCATCATCATCATCATCATCATCATCACCATTACCACCACCACCACCACCACCATCACCACCACCACCATCACCACTACCATCACCACCACCATCATCACCATTATCATCATCATCATTCATCATCATCATCATCATCATCATCATCATCATCATCATCATCATCATCATCATCACCACCAACACCACCACCACCACCATCATCATCATCATCATCATCATCATTTAAACAGCCACCATTAACACCATCTTCGAAATCATTGAGCACAATTGAATCATTTAAGCTCAAACTTTATTTCTTGAAGACACAACTCGTCCCCCAAAGCCAGCGGAAGAAGATGGTAAGAACTACTTCTTTGTGACACATGAGCAAATGATGGCGGACATCGCAGCAAATCAGTACCTTGAATACGGGACTCATGAAGACGCAATGTACGGCACAAAGCTGGAGACGATCAAACAAATACATGAGGTCAGCCTTATGGCTATACTGGATGTCGAGCCACAGGTGGGATTCTTTCACATATTTAAAGAAATATATCATATTTTTTATCATCAATATACATGTCTAATTTGTGTTTTCAGACTTCATTTAGAGATATGCTACCATTATGGTGAATTTTTGCCATTAAAATTGGTTAAATATGAATGCTTTTTGAATCACTTTTTGGGTTGTCCTTTTTTCAGGATGAATATTGAGATACAATCTAGCCTTGATGGTGTTATGGGCAAAATAAGAAATATAGTTTATCTCAAAGATTGTATCATGGACATCATGAAAAACGTGCATTGAGTAAGATTATTAGTATGTATTCACCTAAATAAATGGCTAAATATCATCAGGTAACCATTTATTAGCTCGACTATTCGAAGAATAGGTGGGCTATACTACTCGCACCAGCGTCGGCGTCGGCGTCTGGTTCAAGTTTTAGGGCAAGTTTGGATTTTCACTTAGAAGTCCAATACCCTACATTCAATTGACTTAATACTTCACGCAGTTGTTCAGGGCCATCACATGATGAGGTTAGATAACTCCATATCATTCTTTACACAGATTATGGCCCCTGATTGACTATGGAACTTAGGTTAAAGTTTTAGGGCAAGTTGGAATATTTATTTATAACTTCTATATCCTTTGTTTAATTTACTTAATACTTCACACAGTTGTTCAGGACCATCACACAATGAGGTTACATAACTCCATATTATCCTTATACAAGTTATGGGCCCTGATTGACTTAGGTTAAAGTTTTAGGGCAGGTTAAAGTTTTAGGGCAAGTTGGGATTTTCACTTAAAACTCCAATACCATTCATTCAATTGACTTAATACTTCACACAGATGTTCAGAGCCATCACATAATGAGGTTAGATAACTCCATATTATCTTTTATACAAATTATGGCCCCTGATTGACTATGGAACTTAGGTTAAAGTTTTAGGGCAGGTTGGGATATTGTTTAATAACTTTTATACCCTTCATTCAATTGACTTAATACTTCACACAATTGTTCAGGACCATCACCAAACAAGGTTACATAACTCCATATCCTTAATACAAGTTATGGTCCCTGATTGACTTAGGTTAAAGTTTTAGGCAAGTAAAAGTTAAGGGCAAGTTGGGATTTTAATAAAACAAAACTTCTATACCATTCATTAAATGCACTTAATAAAATTCAAAATTATTTTCGACCAACTTACAAAAAGAAGCATAACTCCGTTTTAAGCCTAAATACAAATTATGGCCCTTGAATTATTTTTTTTATTTGTTTTTAAATTTCCTTTGAAAGGCATATTTGTATATTCTTAACCACATTTTCATAATGGGAAATCAAGTTCTTTGAATGACTTGCGTCATTGTTTGGGCAGGCTGGTTGGAGGGCAGCATCAAAGTCACCTTATGTATCGAATAATTTTAGTTAGGTTTGACATAAAGAGACCAAACTTGATATTATTACATCGTTATTGTATTCTAAGTCAAAGCGGCGTAGTCGAGCGCGCTGTCTTACGACGGCTCTTGTTTTAGTAAAGGCATACTGATTATACTTTAACCAGCTTAGTAGTCAAGATTGTATTTTGTCTACTGGCACAGCTTGTTTAAATCTACTGATTCACCTGAATAAAATTTATAATGGCTAAGTGCTGATCTAGCAAAATAAAGGTATGGGAGATTTGAGAAATTGGACAAAGTGTGATTTTGACTGCTAAATTTTTAATTTCAATATACATTAATGGTCATTTGTAATAACTAGTTCATAATATAAAATGTCTGGTTAATTTTGCAGGCTCTAAAAGTATTACGGACAAGAGAGTTTTGTCCGTTTGTAGTATTTATAGCAGCACCTACCATACGGCCACCTCAGGAGGTAACTCTGTCCAAAGGTTGCCCGATTGTACAGTGGTTGTCCCCCTTTGAATGCCTGAAACCATTATGAATGTTTGTTGTTGTCAGTTGTCATTCTCCCAAGGGTGTTATTCAGTATATTGGCCTCAGTTCAAATTGCAAAGAGACTTTATCACATTTTAGAGGTTTAAACATAAAAAATAATGTGTTTTAAATGTGAAAAAACTTAATTATATAACAATGGTATGATGTCACCATTCAGTATAGAGGCATCAGTCATAAACCCCCAAGATGTCACCAACATGAAATCTGACTCTTCAAAAATTAGCTCCTTATGAATGAGGTCATTTGTGCTATCTGACCTCTTAAGATTTTACTTAAAAGATGTTAAATAGCTTCTACATGCTTCAGCACTTTAATTTCATCTCATGTACACGTATAACAGAAGCAACATATCGAAACTATGAGGACATGCCTATTGGTACTTTCTCAACTTGAGAATGAGTTTTAAAAAAAAGGTTCATGTGGGATTTAACTACAGTTGCAGATGTTTGATTTGTTAAATGTAATATGTAAATGTGACATTTGTTATTCAGTTTTTTTAGCATGAATTAACAGAATATTTTTATTTCAGTGATGTTTTGAAATCAATGTTTAGTAGTTATAATGACATTTAAAGGAGAATTCTGTATATCCCTGAGTGCATTAATGGACAGAAAAATAATTAATTGGCAAAAATAGTTAAAAATTGCTGTCAAATTAATTAAAATAACTCACCAAATTGGGAGTTTTCAGCATTTAATGATGCATATGAATTTGTTTAAGGATTGTTCACATTTTCCCCTGTGTTTATGCTGTATGAATACAGAACAGGAGCTATTTTCATCAAGTGTCTTGGTTGGTGCTTCTTGGGAATGTGCAGTTTAAGCTCTACTGGTTTAAGTTAAATGTTTGTACAGGATGCCCTTTTAAAAACTCCAAACTTACCTACCATTGCCATGTTTGTGCCCTATCCTGTATGTGTATTTTGTTTTGTTACTTAAGGCTTCTAAAATTGTTTGTTTGGGTTACACGTCTAAAATGAATACCCCGGTAGGTTAAATGTATAAGTTACATGTGTTAGTTACATGTGTATGTTGCATGTGTAGGAGACCACAATTCTTGAAAAAAGAAAAAATTGTCTCAAGTCATTAATAATTTATTGTTAAGGGGAAAAAATATATTGTCTTGGTTTTGTTGTCATCGACATCAGTGCTTTGATGTGCAAAATCTTCAACCTAGGCCATGACTTAAAAACTGTTCAAGATATTCAAATGAAATTTTGTCAATCCACATACGATCAACAAAGCCCTTATATCTGAGTGTAATGATTGTTAAGTTAGGCCAAAAAAAAAATATTGTTTGTTTAGGGTAACCTTCCCAAAATTTCTAGGTAGGGTAGGTAGGGATTTTTTTTTGATTTTTTTTATATTATTTTTTTCAAAATCTGTCGTAAGTTCAGAGTGTTTTCTTGCACATGGCAGTCTTTCCTACATTACTGTCATTGCCTGACTTTGTTTTATCATATAAACAATAATTCTGATTAAAATCTGCATTTATCCACCCTTCGTAACTCTCTATTCGCTAACGAATATTTTTTTTGCTCAGAAATGGAAAAAAATAGTTAGGGTCGGCACATTTTTAAAGGTAGGGTCGGGTTACCCGAAACAGACATATTTTTTTTTTAGGCCTTATGCAGTGTTTGACTGGTAAACAATAAGCAAGCGTTGTTGTTCAAGCTGCAGTTCTACAAGATACAAGCATCTTTATTTAAAGACCAGTATATTATAACAAGAAACATTAGCTCAATGATCTATTTTCTGACATGATAAATCTTTTCTTGTCTACAGGAAGATGTAACCCAAAACAAACAATTTATTTGCCTTACCATGTATGTACATGTATGTATACTCTTTGTTCAACTTCTACCACTGTAGTTTTAATACAGCATGCTTATATTATTGTGTTGTACTGTGATTGTTACAGGCGTTAAAAGTGTTGAGATCGGCAGAGTACGCCCCCTTTGTTGTGTTTATTGCCGCCCCTCGAGCTGCCGACCTTCAGTTAGATAAATCTTCTGGAATTGACGTAAGTTAAAATAGTCAGGTATCATAGAATGACTAAGAATTAATGGGAGAAAATGGGATTTATTGAGAAAATAGATCTTATTTGGTCATCTGTTTTTGTTAGCAAAGAAGTCAATGTATAATGACATAATTATACATGAATATGACATAAGTAGACAGGAATAAGACATGAATAAGACAGAATTAGACATGAATAAGACATACGGTAAATGTGGCATGAATAAGACATAAGAAGACATTAATATGGCATAAATTAGACATGAATTAGGCATAATGAAAACATTCATAGGGTCATATATACAACATTAATATGGCATAAATAAGACATGAATAAGACATTAATATGGCATCAATAAGACATAATAGGACATGAATAATACATAATACGACATGAATAAGACATAAAATTACATGAATAAGACATAATACGACATGAATAATACATAATACGACATGAATAAGACATTATTATGGCATCAATAAGACATAATAGGACATGAATAATACATAATACGACATGAATAAGACAAAGAAATGGTGTCCTAATTCAAAACCAATAATACTAAAATATTTTAAATACTGACAAGTGATTTATAAGAACTAACAGCTGAGTCTGAGGCACATTTAGCTTGACAATGTTTTTTACAAGCCGAGGACAGTGTGTGTATACATTGTGATGAATTGCGTCATAAATGCTACGTCAGAAGGCAATATTTTGCTTCGAAAAAAGACTTTAAACACAGATAACTATTTTTTCACCATTTTAAATGAAACATAGCACAGTCTACGCCGCTTATGGAGCCCCGCCTTCGGTCTTTTACCAGAGTTTGATTGCGAGTTTCATTTTAACACTTCGAAAAACCTTTTCACAATACGGCTTTCTGACGGAGCACTGTCAAAACATTATTTCGGAAACAGGTTTGTCGAAGTGTTTGATAAAACTAATCACCTTATGAAACTTTGGTAATAAAACGAAGACCGGGCATACACTCCCCTTTGTTTATTTAAAATGGTGTAGTATTAGAAAAGTTATCTTTGATTTAAGTCTTTATTTTGAGCAAAATGTTGCCTTCCGACGTAGCATATATGAAGTAATATATCACGTGGTATACACATACTGAAGGAATAACAGTCAAATCTAGCAACCGCTAAATAATTTAAAGGGAAAGAGGAACACCAAAATCATAAAATCGCAATCTTTAAGTGTGTTGTCAACTGTGGAGAAGTGAACTCGCGTGTGCATGTTTATGTAAGTGAACAGTTGGTCAACTGTCTATGATTGAACTAAGTGTGTTTGATGGCATGTGATGTGATTGTTATTTACATCTGCATAAATAACCATGGTTCTTGTCATAGCTTGTGGTTATGCAATTATCAATGTTTTCCCCCTCCAGCAGGCGGAATGTACACCCGCAGCATTTAAACAAATCACAAACTTTAACGTCTAAATTCTGACTGTAAAGTAGTGAAATTTGTCATAATACCAACTGCAGAGCGGGAAAAGGTGGAGAAATTTGTCAAATTTCCGACTGTAGAGCAGGCAGAGTTGGTCTAGGCCTTAAGAACTTCAAAAAAAAGTCTTGCCACTTTGACTTTCTGTCAAAATCCTGCCTGTTGGGAATCATCACCTGCTGTCTAAAGCCATATTGCCTTTCCCCATCCACCGGTCAACACATTTGGGCAAAACATTGATATGGGCATAACATCAAAACATCCTAATGGTCATTTGTGATATTGTGAAATGAATCCTTTGTGATGGCATGATAAGTGAATATTAGATATTAGTGATATCGAATATTTAATAAATGAGTTGTAACATTCAAATAATTTTAATTTATTTGGTACACTATTTACTTCGATATTTTGTATTGAAGTCAGGTTATTAGTACTGCTAGAGTATATACAGCTATACCTTACATCTATGGTACACTTAATGTCAACATTTTAATGGTATTGATTTCTTTGATAATGTTCAATTATGTGATTTCTGGTGACCCCAAATTATTTTTATATTACTTGAAAGGGTTTTATGAGTTGAGAAATATATGTTAATCTAATATAGATAGCTTTACTACAATTAAGCCGTTTTGGCCATGAATGTTTGAGAAATGATCAGTTCACATCTGATTTCAGTTGAAATAAAGAACATAATACAAACTGCAATTACAATATCTGTAATGATTTTCCGGTCATTTATTTTGCTTTAATAAGTAAGCTGAATACCCTTTCTTTAAAATAATACCAAAATTATAAGGGGTCACCAGCCATCAAAATCCAACATAGTTACCTATGGGTCAATGAAATGACCAGCTTATTAATTTTGTACATCGATACAAACATTTTATTTGTGGATAATTGGTACAGCCTTTAAGACTTAAAGATTATGATTAGTGACTTTATATTTGACATATTTATAATGTTTAATACGTTGTCATGTTATCATTTCAGGATGGGAGTTTAGAACGTCTTGCCAAAGAAAGTGAACTGCTTGAAAAACATTATGGTCATTACTTTGACTACAAAATAGTGAACAACGATATATCTGAGACTATAGAGAAGCTGGAACGTGCCATTGACAACGTGTGCTCCACACCCCAGTGGGTGCCTGTTAGCTGGGTGTATTAGTAGCCATGCTGGCATCTAGTGGATACACAGGAAGCAGTGTTTTAGTAGCCATGCTGTCATTTGGGGTATTAGTAGCCATGCAGTCATCTTAGTCGTTACACTAGAAGCCATTTTTTAGCAGCCATGCAGTCATCTGAGGCTTATAGCCATGCTTTCATCTTAAGTGGATACACTAGAGGCTGTGTTTTAGTAGCCATGCAGTCATCTGGGGATTAGTAGTCATGTGATCATCTGTGTATATATACGTAGCCATCCAGTCATCTCGTAGATACACAGGTATCCGTGAAGTCATCTGGTGTTTTAGTAGCCATGCCGTCATCAAGATTGTACCATGGAGGAATTGTTTTAAGTATGAATTGAAAAGCAAGTGTTAAATTGCAGCTAGGGGATATGTTCATTGTTTACTGAAAGACAAAATTGCAGCTTTAGTTGTGTGTTTGTCTAGATTGTAATTTAGAGAAGTTGTTTTAATTGTAAATAAAAAGCAAGACTCTTGTTAAGTCACAGCTATCATGATCTAGTACCATTGCACTATGATAAGAAGAAATGGTTAGTTGTCAAGTGAAAAGGTTGATGAATCCAAAGGCATGCAATTGAGAATGTTTAAGTTTGAAGGAGTAATTTTAATTAATTGACTTTTGCTAAATCATGGTAGCAATGGGCAACATCGTTTGTATAAAAAATGCTTTATCAAACCATGTGTTACTGTTTGGTTGCAAGTTGTGATCTTCACTATTGGTGAACTTTTAACATTGTCGTCAAATGGCGCCTTGAATTTGTATAGTGAAAAAAGGAATTAATGTTAAAATGCAGCTACACAGTCATTTATTACTTGTACAAGGAGAATACAGCAAGGGGATGAGGTGCTGACATTGGTAGATTCTTGTAACAAAAACAAAGATAAAACTCATTTGCTGGAACTTAGTGGCTTTTGAGGGCATTTAAGGGGTCACCTTATCAAGAACCGTCTGTCAAAATATCGTGAGATTATGATTTTTAATTGGATTTTTCATTAGCAGCACAAATTGAATGTAAAATTTAGCTTGCATATTCAAGTAATGTTTTCTCACATTTTCATTCTTATCATTATTATATTATTGCTTCTGAAATAAGCATTATTCCTACAAGGGATTACAGATTTTAAAAAGCGATCATCATCGTGATGAAACATGCATTGATGAGAATGGCCCCTGAATCACAAATATGCTTAAGATTTATCCAACCAATTCATGCAGTATACAAAATATTGTATACAGCGGAAAAGTAAAATAAAGGAAATATTATTTTTATTGAAAATATTGATTTATTTGTTTGTTTATCAATATTCTACAATGAAGTGTGTAATATTATATTCAAATTAAGTCATTTATGATACATAAAACAATTGAAGATGTGTTTGCTTTAAACAGTTCTATCATGCTATGCTGTTACATGGTTGATTGAGTTGAGATTGAGAAACTACTTATATATGTTTGTGATATTAGGGAACCTGAGTACCTGTGTGACCAGTGAATATTGAGGTGTATTTTGCCGACCATAAAATGGAGGGCAAAGCACTTTCATGTCTATAAAATGAACCTGGGTCATGGAGGTTACTTTTAGATAATTAATGAAGAACACATAATTTAGCCAATCATCAATTAATAAATGATAAATAAATAAGTCTGGTATAGGTATTAGATGTACAAATTTGCTTATCAGTTTATTTTCATTAATGCCTGGTGTACAAAAAAAGAAAATGCTTTTTACCGAAATGCGCTTAAAATGCAAAAAAAAAAATATAGGCTTAAAATGCAAAAAGAATGTGCTTTTAACACAGAAAAGGTGCACTTGGTAAGAAGAGTAGGCTTAAATATGGTGCCAATACCTCTGCAGTAATGCGCATTTAACACACTTTTGAAAAGTGGTGACCCCATAGAATTCTGTTATCAATTGAAAGAGATAAGTTACTGTATTGGATACTAAAATGTTAAAAAGATCACTTAAGATGTACATATTTGGCAATCGTTGAAGACCAATAAAGCCTATTTGTTTGATCAAATTACCGAAAGTTTATTTATTTTTATCTCTATACATAAACCCCTTTCAAATGATATGGGGTCACAAGGCATAAAAAATGTGCATCAAGCACCTTAAGTGGTTTCTATTTGTTTGCTTATAATCTAACAATTAACCCTAGAATTGTTTTATAACCTGGATAATATTCTATGTTGGAATGTTTGTATAATGCTATAAGTTGTATGTGATGTTCTATTTTTGCAATAATATCTTCATGTATTTGATACATAACATCCTTTAGAAAATATACAACATATGTAAATACATTTGAAAATACATGTTAATATACAACATATGTAATGTTATATGTGTGTAATTACATGTGAAATACACATAAATATTCAACATGTGTAACTACATAATATGTAACTACACATGTTGTATATTTACGTGTATTTAATTCACATATTGTGAAATACATTTAAATATATAACACTTGAAATTATACATGTTAATATACAACACATATGAGATACATGTAAATATAGAACATGTGTAATTACATGTGAAATACATGTAAATATAGAACATTTGAAATTACATGTGAAATACATATAAATATACAACATGTAATTACATGTGAAATACACATATTAAATATATTACATGTGAAGTACACGTGAATATATTACATGAATAAATTACATATGAAATACATGTGAATATACAATGTGTGTAATTACATGTGAAATACACTTATTTTTCTGTTGATAATACAATTTCTGAAGCTCTATTTAAGTAGTGATTCCTGTAATAATTAATCAGAATTCTGTTGAAAATAGATAGATAAATAATGAAATGACGTGTATTATATTTATAATATATAGCTTTTAAATTATTATATTGTATTAGTTGTATATACAATTGATTTACATGTTATACCATAGACTTTTAAAATTGGAATGTGCTGATAGAAGCATTTAGCGGCAACGATTATCTCATAACATATGTCAAGATATTTAAGAATAGTGTCAGCAATAACAGTCAGAGACATAGCAACTTTAAATCAAAGAAGATCTTGTTACGAGTTAACTGAATACATTCATCATGAAAACTCGAATGTGTTATATTTCCGCCTTTTTTATTTTCCTATGTTGTTGTTGTTTTTGCTGGTCAAATGGATGCGAAATTCTACAGCTCGCATATTACAAAAATAGCTGTGATTCAAGATGTCTTCTTGCTGTTACAGTTACATTTTAAAGGTTTAATTGAGTATCTATTGTATTGTTATTTATAGATTATGGTATTACAATTTATATTTTACCTTAAGTCTATACTGGAATATATATATATAGCCTTATTTTTCTGAAGTGTCAAAAGAAGTTAAATTAGAACAACATTTGTACAATTTTTTTTACATTTAATATATTTGACATTGAATTTCTGTATTTCATACATTATATTTTTTTCCATATATTTTCCCATATCAATTTTTCCTTTTTTAACTTGAATATACCTTTTCTTTTCTCTGTCTCTTGTAAATTGTTTGCGGGATGAACCTTGAACGGTTCTCAGGGCCGGTATACATAAAACCTTTTAAATCAATTTTTAATTTAAGTCAATTTCCGAAATTTTTCATTATCAGATTAAAAGAAAAGTGTTTGGAGAAATACCGGTACTAATAACTTAGGAAATGTCTTCAGATGTTTTATAAATACCGCCCCAGGCTCTTAGATTGGTATAAGGCAACTGTTGCCGGAAATTTTCCTATCATAGTATTACCAAGTTGCGGATAACTAATGCACCATGTCATAAGTTGTTATGAAATTTTTAATCTTTTCATTGAAGTCATTGACTTTTGACTTATATATGCGATTGGGATAAAAAAAATAGAAGGCTTGCACTAAATTATAGAAATATTCCACAGCACTGAGGGTCATCATGACATTATACGGACCGGCCAGTCAGCCCCTGGAAGGTGTATATGGACCGAGGAGATGGTCTAGATCCATTAACCTTAAGGTGCTGAAGTGAATAATACATAAATTTTATATATATTTGTATTGTTTCTGTACAAATATGTAATTGTTATGATTTTTAGTTTTATTTTATCTTATTTGAAGTTGCGGTATTGGGAGTTGTTTTTATTAAAGAAATATGCAAACCTTACTAATACTTAACGTTTTGAAATGGTTGTGTGTTTTGTTTGCATAGTTTTATTTTTATATAGACAGAGATAGAAATGCAGACAGGAAAAGGGTATCATAAATTGTCTTTATTTTGTTAAGTGTCATTCCTATTGTCAATCATCAGGCGTTTTGCATTTACTGTTTTCTGTTAAATTTTTCTTTGCATTGAATAATTGTATCATTTTTGTGTATAAAAGCTAATACTATTTCTATTTTAAGTCCAGACATTATTTTTGTGATATTTTATCAGAATTGTGGCTGGAAGATGAACACAAGTTTTGTATTTTCCTTAAATGACACAGATTTAAAAACATTATCAGGGCCTCGTTCCAACCAAGATTGTAAGGCTTAAGATCTTAAATTTTCAGGCATGACCCTGTTCTTGGCATAAACCCCATCTAATAAAAACATCATAAGAACACATACATAGCATTGATTTAACTTAAAGGCTGTCCCAAGCACTCTTAAGCTGCAACTAAGGGATACGACTAAGATACATTATTGAATAAAGGCATATAATAACTCGTACTAAGAGTCCAGCAATATTATATAAATAATCTGGAGGATATATGTGCAGTCTGTTCTTAAAATCCCACAGGCCTGTGCCCCATTCAATAATGATCTTAGTTGCTGAAATTATATCAATGTAGTAAATTTGTTACTTTCATGTTCCTACTGATTCCAAGCCCCAATTTCTCAAAAATTAATAAGGGTTACTCACTGAAGTATTTTATTTCTTTAAGCAAAATTACTTACTTGAATATGATTTCTATTATGAAAAAGTAGTTTATCTTATTAATCTCAAGTATCATTTCCTTTAAAAGCATCAAAACCCTTTAAAAATAGAATATTACACAATTTATACCAAATCAAAAATAGTGTGCTGAGCTTGATCCCCAGTTGTAACTGACTGGAGTTGTTTTGAGAAATTGGGGCCTGATCTTTGAACTGGGACTAAGATTCAACGAAACGAAACGGTTCCAACCAAAATTAAATCATTATGTTACTTTTGACCCAAATTAGTCGGGAACTTATAATTTAGCACTGTAGAGTCCAAGACTTTTTGGGGCTTCAGAATGTTCTTTGTGCTTAGGAATTTGGTTGACCTGTCATACCAAATGGCCTATGTTTCAAACATAATATGATTTCACACATATTGCATATGAAGATTTGAAACTAGTTTTACATTTAATTTTGTTAAATAAGAAACTTTGCTTTTAGTAAATCAAAATTTGTAAATAGCCTGGTAGTTGAAAACAGAGCATACTCTGTAAATTTATGAATGTCCAGTGTAAGATTAGTTTATCATTATATGTACTTATTGCATACTTGACCAATGATAGGATACACATGTAATATAATGAATTTATCAATAAATACAAAGCAAAATGATTTGTTGTTGGTTACTGTTTTATTTGCCAGTCTGATAATTAACAGCACATATTATAGGATCATGCATGTCAGTAGGCAGTGTCCACCAAAATTGTCACCATCAACAGTGACCTTATTTGAGCAGATCTTTATCAGCCTTGGTTAAACAGTGTTAATGGAGTCAGGAGTGTTTCAGTTACTCAGTTTCTTAAGTTATGGCCCCTTAATTGCTATGTCCGCTTTGTAGCTTGACCTTATTCATCCTCCAGTGTTTATGGACAAATTTTCTAAGAAGTCTTAGTCATTTCATTATTTAGCTAAAATCTGCTGGTCAGTTGAAAGATTCTAAAACTCTCATATTCAGTGTGTATATCACATGATAAATTGCGTAATGAATGCCGGAAGGCAATATTTTGCCTCGAATCTGGGAGTAGTAATATCGGTCCAAGTTTGAATGAAGACTTTAAACAAAGATAACTTCACTATTTCTTTTCCATTTTAAATGAAACATCTATGCCGCTTACGGAGCCCCATAGGTATTTTTACAGAGTTTGAGAGTTTAGTTTCTTAAAACACTTCGACAAACTTTTCACAATACGGCCATCTGACGCAGCACTGTCAAAAAATTATTTTAGAAACAAGTAGAATTGTGTGATGAAACTAATCACCTTATCAAACTTCGGTAATAAAAACGAAGGCGGGGTTATTTAAAGGCCTAGTTTAAGCCTTCTATAAGTGACCCCCCACCCCACAAAGCCGTGTATTTGTACACATTCAACCTCTGTGTTAATTGATCTTAATCTTATTGCCTAATTGTCTTATCAGATCTCCAATCTGAGTATCCTGCTGTGTAGTTTTGGATGTTTTATTATAAAAATGGATCCTAAATGGCCATGAGCCAATAAACGAATACACAGGAAATTGGCCCCTAATGTGACACCAGTTCAATTAGCAGAAAATGCACAGCAGGGGATTATCATGCCAAACATTCCTTAAACTAGGCCTTTGTTTTATTCAAAATGGTGTAGTAAAGGAAAAGTTACCTTTGATTTAAGTTTTTTAAGCAAAATGTTGCCTTCCGACGTAGCATATATGACGTAATTTATCACGTGGTATACACACACTGATACCGAACCAAAGCACACAGCATGTTTACATCCCAAACAATACTAATTTTGATGCAACGCTTCAAAGACGCCGCATATGTTTTTGAAACATGACTAAGAGTAAGCATATGCAGTTCACCGGCATACCAAGTTGAGGAACCTGGCTACGAGTTCTTCAGTTATTGAACGAAATCGTATTTTCAGCTCAAGCTAACCAAGACCTTGAACTTTGACTAACTGACGTCAAAAAAGTTAGGGTGCTGATCATGTTAGAAGGATTTCTACCAAGTTCCAAGTCTCTAGGCCTAAGCGTTTTTTCAATTATTGATATGAAACTGCGTTATTTCAGCTTACGTTCGCAACTATCTCGGCCTACTGTCCTCAAAAGAAATATGGTTCATCTGCTGGTCATGACCAACCTGCCTACAAAGTAAAAAGTCCCAGGGTCATAGCGTTCTTCAAATATTGATCAGAGACCAATTGTCATCTAAAGCTGCTGGTCATGACCAATCGTACGTTCAAAATTGAGGTCCCTGAGCCAAAGCATACTTTGGATATTGAATGTTAACCGATTTTTAAATGAAGGTGACCACAACATTGACCTTTTGCCCACTGAACTCACAATCAATATAACTGAAGGCAATCTTAAGGTCACCTCCACATTGACCTTTGATCAACTGACCTCAAGATCAATAAGCTGTATCTGCTTGTCATGACCAACCTGCCTACAAAGTTGAAGTATCCATGGCCTAACCTTTCTTCAGATATTGATTGGAAACCGTGGTGGACAGAAAGACGATCAGAAAACTAGATGATTGAAGAAAGAGAAAGTCCCGTTCTTGCCTGTTACCTGGACACCAAGGCCGCGTTCGACAAAGTATGGATTTCCGATCTAATTCATAAGCTAAACCACAGAGGCATTAAAGTTAAACCACTTCGTGCTATACACGACACTCTCCTTGGATCCACAAGTCAAGTACTAATGTACGCAACGGTCACCTCTCTAGAATGTTCCAAAATACACAGAGCACGAGTCAAGTAACATATGTGCGCCTTTCTACGATCATGATGGGGTCATAAATAATTAGATATATTCACTTGATGACTCGATATTCACTTAATAATTATATTTCATCTGGAAAACAGCTTTAAAAAACACACACACAAAAATGCAGTTTACGAACTGTTTTATGTCGGGTACGATATACCTGTATAAACGGTACGGAAATACCGAAAATCGGGGGAACGAAATGGCTTTTTGACCAGGGGCGAGCCCAGGATTTAATGGTAAATGGGGCGTAAGTTAGGGTGCAACTGTTGATTTGAGCCTCTCCCTCAGAACAGAAATCTATTTGCTTGAAAATGTTGCCAGTGGGTTGATACTCCCCTCATTTTTTTAAATACTTTTTAGTTCGAAATAGTGCATTTTGGGCGTATTGTTTTTCTCTTTTTTCTTTTGTATTAAAATAAAAAGTAAACTCGCGTGCTTTTAGGTGAGGGTGTACGCGCCGGGTGCCCCCACCGCTCAACTGGATCCGCTAGTGGTGACGACTTTTCCGTATACATGACACATCACATGAATTAGCGGTCGGTGGAATTACCGAAAACCCGAAAATCCCCGTAAATACCGAAAATCCCCGTAAATACCGAAAATCCCTTCCATTCTCTGAGGTATATAGCGTTTTCTTTAATACGCCCGGATTTACTACTTTATTGTGTTCGAATGTTGTATGCCGTAATTGTTGGAGGTTGGAGAGGGGTGGGGAAGCCTGGGGAGGGTGGGGATGGGGGTCGTGGTGACTAAAACCCGGGACCCCCTTTCATTTTCAAAAGTTCGTACAAAAGAAGAGTATGCGAGGAGGTTCTTACGCCGTTCCTTCAAAACTGCATTGTGTTTTAGTGGGTTGTATGCTGTATAACTTGGTGGTTGGAGAGGGGTGGGGGAGTCGGAGTAGTTGGGGTGGGGCAGGGAGTGATTAAACCCCGGGAACCCCATTCATATTTCTAAGTACATACACAAGAGTATGCAGTATGGTTTAAAACTGTATTGTGTTTAAGTGGGTTGTATGTCGTGGTTGAGGTTGGTTGGAGAGTGGTGGGGGAGTCGGAGGAGGGGGTGGTGGCTACGAAGAAGTCTCAAATACTACTTTCACATATCTCATTTCAAATTGTAGAGGTAAGGGAGGGTAGGGTCGTACCTTACCGTATACAAAAAAGTATGCGAGGGTGTGTACGCCGATATTTAATACTTCATTTTGGTCGTCCTGTATGCCAAAGTTGTTGGTGGGTGGAGGGGTGTGTGGAAGTCGGACGAGGGGGATGGCTAAATCCCGGGAAGTCCTTTTAATTTCATATATGTTAATGTTTTAACGACTAGTTCAATATCACATTTCATTGTGTTTGGTTGCTATTCGTATTTTAAGTATATCGTATATTGAATGTTTTAAAGGTGTATTATTTGTTATTGATATTTCCTGTAATAAGTTATCCGTTTATTTCGTTGTAAAGCGCCTTTGAACGTGTGGTTAAAAATGGTGCTGTATAAGTTAATCGATAAATAATAATTGCGTATTGTGAACAAGTTGTGTGTCGAGAAAGGTGAATAATTGGTATCAAGCGGGAGTTGATTATATTCCAAGTCAAAGTCAAACACGGTTTATTCTCTCATACCATAAACATGGCAAATGAGGTCCTATACAAAACATATATACCTGGCGGCAGATATAATGTAAATTTCTAACTACAATTCATATGATACCCAATACGAGTATCGGGCGGTCATTTACATGAAGCCAGAAAACATTATAGTCAAATCACAATGAATAAGGTTGTATCAATAGTAGAAATATTACCTTTGAATCACTTGTACATAAGAAAAAGAATATCTAACAATTGTGTGCCTAATTTATACAATTGTTCTTATGTGTATCATAACGATTTGTATGTGTCTCAACTGTTATGTGGAATCGCTTGGTATGTTTCATTGCACAATCTCGCGAAGAAAGAAATGCAAATTGCACAATTTCACATAAATACCATCACTGTACCTAAATAAGAATCATCAACATATTTTAACATTTGTAATGACAATGATAGGAAAGTGTATTTAATGAATAAAGGCTTAATATAAGATTTAATATCATAAAGCATACTATTTAAATTCATACATGAAATATTCGTCTCAATATCGATATGGACATGTCATTGTGAGATATTGGTCCATGTCTGATACCTATCAGTAATGACACCCCGCTGTGACAGATTCTTATCGTGCGGTCAGTACTTGGAACCATGCTGTCACTGATGACTATAATACGATGTGTATTGAACCCCAATGGCGGTCAGGTTCAAAACGGGATGCTCCTGTGAACCAGAAATTAAATCTTGTATTTACACAAAGGAGTATTTGAAGATAAACTTTCACTTATAATTATAATAGTTTTGTTCATCCTCACCTGATGTGAATATTTTTTTGAATGTATTTATGATTCTATTTCATATTATGTATAACCTATGTCATACCATGTGTTTGTTTATTTATTATTCATTTGTGGTTAAGAAGATGATGTACGTTGTACAAGTCTTAATAAAATATCTGTTCTGTTTTATTTACACGAAGGTAACAAGTAAGAGTACGCGGTGTATGAGAGAAACATCTGAAGTCGGAATATTTATTTCTTAATGCAATGCAGTTCAAGAGTACATTGCACGTCAGTGTTTCTATTTATATATATATGTATGTTTTATCAATTATATTCGTATTGTTCTTGGTATAATAATAGTACAATATAGATTTAGTGAATACATTTTAGGAAAAGCGTTGTAAGCATTTGCTTTTAAAAAGAAAGGCGAGGAATATTTGGGGAATAGTTGAAAGCGAATATGGATTTTAAAATTGGCTAATTAAAGTCGGAACACCTTGAGAACGTGATATGTTAAATTTCACGTGTTTGGTAAAAGGGTGTGAATTCGCAGTACCTAATGAAAGCGCTTGTTGATATATCAAAGTTAGAACCGTGTAATGAGTGTTTGTAGCAGAATTAACACCTTGGCATGGCTTGAGCACAATCGTCAGATTGTCAGTATATATAAAGGTGTGTTCAAATATATTGCATGTATGTTGTGTTCACTCTTGTTATTAAAAATGAAGAAAGTTGCAATTTTCGGGGACAGTCACGTCTGGCGACTAGACGCATTCTGCAATGAGGACCTCAAGGTGCGTTGTTTTTTCATGTTCACTCACCATGTACAGTAAAACCTAACTTCCTATTTAGTTAGCTTACATCGGCGATTTATACGTGTTTGTTTCTAGTTGTCATATATAACGACATGCCAATATACTCGTACTAAAAAGTTTTAGGATGGTCAGTCTGTGAGAGTGCAGCTTGTAGACTTTTTGTAAACACCTACTGTCACGATTTAATGACTCAACCTAATTAAGCGTACTAAATATTAGGTCTGAATGTACAATGATATATTATGTATTCATATGTGATGTTTAAGCACTTTGTACACTGTGAAATGTTACAGTCATAAGTTGTGTAGTAATTCTATAATTGAAAGGCCGCATATATATTCTGTTTTGTATATATTATGTTTTACTTCAATTGAATATACTAGTATACGGATGACAATTATTAAAACAATGTTGCAATGAGGTGATAATTGAAAAGAATATTACAAAGGCAACGACTGTGAAGCCATTTACAATATTAAATGTATTCTTTTAGGTGCCTATGGAGGTGCGTTTCTTTGGTGCGGGCGGGATGAAAGCTTCCAAACCCAAACCAGGACTTTTGAAACAGGTGAAGATGTACGGGGCGGACTTGGTGGTAGTGAGTTTGGGCGGCAATGATATCACAACTACATCCGTACCGAAGGACATAGTGGCGGCCGTACTTCACATTGCCCAGGACTTCCTTGACAGTGGTGTATCTACCATCCTGGTGTTGGAGATTGGGGAGCGTGGAGCATTCCGGGACGGGTTGGGGTACAGGTCTTTTGCAAGCCAGCGCGCACGAATTAACCAGTTGCTGGGGAAGAGAGAGCTCGTTGAAGTTTTGCGGCTTCCCCACATACGTTTTCCAGCCGAGTCCATGCGAGACAAAGTACATTTAAATGAGAAGGGACTGAAAAAGTTGTTTTTATAGAATTAGGTCGGCAGTGTGCCGGTACATGTAATTGTGCTCGTTTCATTCGTCAATAATGTTAATTTGTATCTGTTCATGTGTTCAGCATAATAAACATTGCAGGATGAAGTTTGTCTTCATTTATTGTACTTTTGCCACTGACTACAGTCAAAGCAGTTGTGCGTGCGTGCTTGCGTGCGTGCGAATCCAATTTGCCGTACAGAAAGCGAAATCCCTCAGCTTGTGATTAATAACGCGATTTATTCTAGCCAAGCGTAATCACAAAGAAGAATGGTAGTAGCAGTTCACTGCCACTAAACCGATACACATTCCCTGCAATGTGTTGTTTTCTAAGACAGTTATATGAGCTGAAATTAAATCATGATGATTAAGAATGGGCGAATTGAGTGTATAATCCAGCTATTACTCAAAACAAGATGACGTGTCACCAGTGTACAAATAATATGAAAGAACATTGGGGAATATAGAAATGTATTTGTACAGTTCCTGAAGTATGCGACCATTAAGGTAGCACACCCCTAATAAAACCTCCACTCGGTACTCAATGCTTTAGCCTGTAGTGTTAAGCACAGGGACTAAGAATATTTTGAGGGTTTCATGATAATGGTTCGAATCCAGCCAGAAGCACATTGCAATATTTTTTATTTATTTTTTTGGTTTCATTACCTAACATTTCTATACAAAAGTTCAAATTGTATTTTAATTAAAAGTAATGAGATAGATGTTTACACATATTAATATATTAGCATCTGTGACGTTTTTTAACTCGCAATTACGGCTGAAATAGATGTTTGGGATTTACCAACTTAATTTGTTAAGAATGAGACGGTTTAACATTTCGATATTTTGGCATAATGTTCTCAGAAGACAATTCTTAATACTAAACTACATGAGTATTTCAAGATAGTGTTGTTTTTGTATATATGTTAATATTATATGTAATGTGTGTCACCTTTTGTTCTCTAACTTGTGCAGATTTTCTATTGTGGTTAGCCGACTGTTTGATAAAGTAAAGCATCGCTACTTGCTAAGTAAGACAAGATTTCACAGATTGTAACAACTGTAAAAATTTACGAAAAGATGTATATGGTATTATAATTTAATTTAAATTATTTTTCAAGAATTAGCTCATTTAGGACTTTTAATGCTCACTGCAAATTCACATTCAGTTACCAATCAGTTCACATTAAAGTCGGTGACAGTAGCACATGATTGTGTAATGTTTTATTTGTACTGTATCAGATATTGTGTGCAATGAGTTGATGTTGATTATTCTATGCAATATTTTTTTCGTGGTCACTTTGTTATATTTATAATCTATGCAATCTATTTATGCATGTACGCCGATGTTTTCATTCGGAGCACCTTGGCCATTTCCTACGAAAACAACCTCAAATGTCTATGAACGGTTTACAAAGTAAGAAATCGGTACACTTTGAATTAAGCAGCTGTACTTATGTTTGCAATTTTATAAAATTAACGGGCAACTATTTTCAACTTAAATCTACACATTTTTTTCATTATATAATGTAGAATTTATGGACCTTCTTAACTGAGGTTGTTCTCGAAAAAATGGAGCTCAACATGAATACTTCTATGCAACCATTATTTATGTCCATGTCATGCTTGTGTTGTTGTGATATTTGCCACATTTTACCAAACTTAATCTATTGGTGTATAATTTCGCGTTTCTTTTGCCCAGTTTATTTCCATCTTTTCAACTGTCAGTTGGTCCCCGTTTTTTACTGTTTGTAGAAATTGTGTAACCTCCACTTGTGTTCACAGTCAGTTAAGGGCGCTGTATGAAATGCAGATAACTTTTCAAAATCCTTCTTTAAAATGAAAATAATACAACAAAATAATTCACACAGCTACCACCGATTAAAACAAATATAGATGAAAGCAAAATGGCAAAGAAATTAAAAAAACATACATTTAAATCCAGTCAGCGGACATTTAAATATATTAAAGACCTATGTCATGTATCAGTTTGTCTAGCTGTGCTTCGAAAACGCCTTAATTGTGCTTCTCAGTTGTGTTGTAATTATGTGTGTTAATTGTTTCGATATATATATAAGATCACCGGATAAGGCGCTCGGTAAGACCAGAACATTCGTTATGTACAGGAACATCTAGATTAATTGAAACTACGTAAATGCTGATGTCGTTGCCTTCATCATGTCCAACTTGAAAATTACCAAACGAAAATTTCCCATTATATGGAGTAACATCAAATTCATGCATAGGCGCATTCAATTGTTTGTTGTGGATTTACTGTGCGCCATTGTCCGGTACAAAAAAAATGTCATTTTAGATGTTATGTGTTTTATTGTATGTCTTTTTGTTCATATAATGTGTTTTTGAATTGTGTAACATTTTGTATCATTTTTGCTCGTGCCATGCTGTGTCTACTCTGGAAAACATGTCATACCCTTTGAAGTGCTTGCGCGTGAGTTTGTTGCTACAGAGACCCGCCGTGAATCCCATTGTACGGAAACTTCAGTCGCACTGAGGTGGCATATCTCTCAGCACAACTCGCGTCGCAAGTGCAACTACTCCTTTTTCCAAATTGCGTTAACCTTTTGTCGTCGTCGAAAACCATCCGCCAATAATAAGCAATAATAGCGGCTAGCTGATGTCAACAGGCACTTTTAGGTCAAACGATATACATGGTACATTCAGTTTTGGGGTGTACCATTTATGTCAGAGCTAGACAATCAGTGAAACCCATTTAAGCGCGTGAGTTTGTTGCTGCAGAGACCCCCCGTGAATCCCATTGTAGGGAAACTTCAGTCGCACTGAGGTGGCATATCTTTCAGCACAACTCGCGTCGCAAGTGCAACTACTCCTTTTTCCAAATTGCGTTAACCTTTTGTCGTCGTCGAAAACCATCCGCCAATAATAAGCAATAATAGCGGCTAGCTGATGTCAACATGCACTTTTATGTCAAACGATATACATGGTAAATTCAATTTTGGGGTGTACCATTTATGTCAGAGCTAGACAATCGGTGAAACCCATTTAAGCTCGTGAGTTTGTTGCTGCAGAGACCCGCCGTGAATCCCATTGTAGGGAAACTTCAGTCTCACTGAGGTGGCATATCTCTCAGCGCAACTCACGTCGCAAATGCAATTATTCCTTTTGTAAACGGCCAGCAATAAATACGGTTAGCTGATGTCGACTACATTTACTGGGATGGATTATTCCTTAATCATCGCTTTATGATAAAATATTTCTCTATATCGCATCAACAACAAATAAATAAAAATAGTTCAGGAAAAGTTCATGAAGAGTTCGAACTTGCTCGACAGCATGACATGTTACAGGCATATTTTCCTCGCGTTTCGCTTTCGAGTCTTTGAGGTACGCATGAAGTAACAACTGTACTTAAAAAATGAAAAAAGGGTGCATATGTTTTCAGTTTATGTCCCCCTTTAGGGAAAGCTGAGACATATGCATTGACGTGACATTCAACAGTACTGCCAACAATGTCACACCATTATACCTATCTTTCTAGCCATGGGTTCTTTGTATGCTTTGATTGATAATTGACAGTCATTATACAACTGTTTTGTCAACTCAGTTTTACATCTTGTACATATGTTTTATTTATTTTGTTTTATACACTGACTGTTCAGGCTATCATATGTGTATTTAACTTCTATTATTATACATGCTTTACATTTGCCACAACCCTTGCGCGTTAGTGCTACATTGCTGCTGAAGAGAGCCATTACATAGCTCTCTTACGTGGACTTAAAACATTGCATTTCTGTATGATTACTAACCCATTTAAATGCTGGTATGCCTTTATGTGAATAGTTCTAAAACGGGATATTAAGGTTTATAGAAAAATGTTTGTGAGCTAGATAGGTCTATATAACAAACAAGGTACAGTTCACGAGTACTGTCATAGTGGCAAGACGGTTGTTAATTACCTTTAATTCGAACATATCACTTTACGGTCATTCCCGTGAATGTTTCGGCAACCTAACTGTTTTCGCAGAATAGGATGATTATTTCAAAATAAGTATCGATTTCTTTCGGGATTAATTGATGAATATTTTTAACATTGCATAAGCAGTCCGTCTTAAAATAATACGAAATGAAAGTCCATAAGGGAGGGAGGTTCTTTGCAATTAGACCAATTTTTTATGATTTTTTGAAGATGCTGTTGCATTTCAATGTTCTCTGAAGCTGTAGTACGTAACAAATTAGGAATGTGTTGAAACTTCTTCAACTAAATGAGGGTAGGTTTTGGGTGGGGGTGGGGGATGGGCCATGACGAGAGCGCCTCCTCGTGGTGTTGCCTGAATATGGCACGGTGAATGAACAATCTGTTTTTCATCTAAATTAGAAAAAATATATATATAATACAAATCTTTGGTCCAATTCAAGTCCACATTCATCCTGCCATAACTGAACGCTCTCATATGGTCGAAAATTAGCAATATCACTTCGCTTAAGATCATCCTCTTTCATATAATATACCTCTTCGGGACATATGGCATTATAATAACCGCCTACTCAGCCCCCGAAGGTGAACAGACCTCGGCTTACGCCTCGGTCCATATACACCTTCGATGGGTAAATGGCCTGTCCTTATTATGTCATATGGCCCTCAGTGGTGTATTATATTAAATTTCTTTAATATCGTAAACACTGACGTGCAACGTACTCTTGAACTGCATTACACTAAGAAATAAATATTCAGACTTCCGATGTTTATTTCATACACCGCGTACTCTTACTTGTTACCTCCGTGTAAATACAAGATTTAATTTCTGGTTCACAGGAGCATTCCGTTTTGAATCAGAACGCCATTGATTGGGGTTCAATACACATCGTATTATAGTCATCAGTGACAGCATGGTTCCAAGTACTGACCGCACGATAAGAATCTGTCACAGTGGGGTGTCATTACTGATAGATATCAGACATGGACCAATATCTCACAATGGCATGTCCATATCGATATTGAGACGAGTATTGCATGTAAGTATTTAAACGGTATGCTTTACGATATAAAATATTAGATTATGCTTTTATTCATTAATAACACTTTCCTATCATGACCAATGTTAATATGATGTTGATGATTCGTATTTAGGTGCAGTGATGGTATTTAAGTGAAATTGTACAATTTGCATTTCTTTCTTCACGAGATTGTGCAATGAAACATACCAAGCGATTCCACATAACAGTTGAGACACATACAATTCGTTATGATACACATAAGGACAATTGTATAATCAACTCCCGCTTGATACCAGTTATTCACCTTTCTCGACACACAACTTGTTCACAATACACAATTAATTATTATTTATTGATTAACTTATACAGCACCATTTCTATATACACGTTCAAAGGCGCTTTCAACAATATAAACTAATTACAAGCAATATCAATACAAAAGCTATTAAACAATCAATGTACGACATATTAAAAATCAGAAAATCAATAAAAAAAATATAATGTGATATCAATTGAATTACTAGTTTGAAGTTGAAACATTAAATATCAATATCTACGATAACAAAATAACTCCAGCCCATGTAAAGTACACAACTTCTGTGTATCTTTATTACCGTCTGCTGTCTTATCAGATCACACATTTAAGTGTCTTGCTGTGCGGTGTCATCCAATACAGTACAATTTTCATAAACGAAACTGAATGAATAAATCTTGTTATCATACTTCGTTGGTTTTGATTACGTTTAAGTCACCCCAACACCCCTCCACCGACTCCCCTTCCCCTCTCTACAACCAACTATGGCATACAAGCGATGACACTAATAATAAGTAATTACTCCCGGCGTACAAACCACCTCGCACACTCGATGTAAAATGAAAGGGGGTCCCGGGTTTTAGTCACCACGACCCCCATCCCCACCCTCCCTAGGCTTCCCCACCCCTCTCCAACCTCCAACAATTACGGCATACAACATTCGAACACAATAAAGTAGTATATCCGGGCGTATTAAAGAAAACGCTATATACCTCAGAGAATGGAAGGGATTTTCGGTATTTACGGGGACTTTCGGGTTTTCGGTAATTCCACCGACCCATGAATTAGTACTTTTTAATTAACCAAACAGTTTGCTCACACGCATTTTTTAATAAAAAATAACGTGAGCTAAACCAATAAACCGTAACGGGAGAAAACCCTTTAGCTCAGTGATTTTCTTTTTGCATGACTCGGTACAGACGAGTACGGTGTTTTTCTTCAATGTAACGAGAACTACCTTTAATATCCGAAAATTATGTAAGTTTGGTACAGTTCTAGATAAATTACGAGGTTATATAAAGTATGCAGATGACATTGCATAATTCCAGAACATATTGCAGGTACGGATTCAACATTCTAAATTGTGTAATTGTCATTTACTTCACAATTTTTGTATCAGGAGTTTTAACAGGATTTTGCAACGACTTTTCAAACAACCTGCAAGATTTTTCGTCCGAAATTGAGAGTTCGTGTGCTGTCGAAGAAACAAAAAGGTATTTCAACTGTTTATGTTATCAAAATCATTCTTAATAAAATCAAACGCTTTGTGATGCGTCTTCGTTAGAACCAGTGGCAAGGTCATTCTGGCTGTATACAATATATATTCGGTTAAGTTGAACATGAGAAACCTTGCTCTGTGCATGTGCAGGCAAAAATGACCTTGTAATTGGTTCTTGCAAAGACCTAGGCAATTTTACTTTGAATTCCCCCAAGTAAGAGGTTCGAAACCATTTCTCAAAATCGCAAAAGTGGCGACAATTTTTCAAATTTTGCAAATTTATGGCGACAACAATTTAAAAAAAAAAAAAATTTCCTATAATGATGTTAACGGTGCCCATGCGGCCTGTATGATAATCGATTCTGTCACTGTCATAAATCAAGGGCATCTGCTGATGCGACAACAAATCCGATAATTAGGGCAAGCAGTCATGGCCCAGTCAACACCTTGCTAATTATTGCGGAATTTCATTGCTTTCACGGATTAACAATGACATCCTTTAACAGTTTACTTATGTCTGGTATTAGCAAACAATTTTAATATTTAGCACAACATCTTTGTTGTTGCATTATTAAGGTGTTCGTTTTAAAAATGCAAATCATAGAATTTTAGGTTGTTGGAAAGTCATGTGATATGCAAATTTCGTAATGACGTTTACAAATTTTTATTTATATACTTGTCCATATATTTTGTTAATAGAATAACAATTTGCTAATAACTTATGCTTCATGTACAACAAAATATTATTATGCTTTTGCATGACAATGTGCTAATTAGATGCAATTTAAGGCTCTTTAAATGCTTAAACCCCATGAGCTTCAGGGGACTTTGCCCCCTCTGAACCCCCACAAAAGCGCTGCCCTGGACCCGCCCCCCCCCCCCCCCCCCCCCCCAGCGCGAAAAAGTGGCGACAACTTTTTAGAACCCAGAGGGAACCCTGGAACATGTGTAGGTTACTGTAAACTATTTCCAATAAATAAGTCCTTTCAGTGTTGAAAATGATTAGCAATATGAATCATGATGTGTTTGGTACATGTTCATATCTTTCTACTTGCAATTTCAGTGCTGTAATAAAGATGTCCGAGCAAGTACTGAAAGCAAGGGAAGGTGCAGTATGGGGCATGCTGATAGCTGATGCGTTGTCCATGCCTGTTCACTGGTATTACAACCCAGACGATATACGAAGAGGATACGGGGGGTGGCTTACTGGCTACATGGCACCCAATAAGAAACATCCGTCCAGTATTCTCACCCTCTCTGCTGTAGGTATGTTCATCAGGGTCAAAAGTTCAGGATTTATCATGAACTCAGGATTGAGAGCTTTTAAATTCAAAATATTGTTCAGTTGTAAAGATTATTTTTTTTGCTCTCGTGTTTGCATCAGAAACAGTAGGAAGTTCCTTAAGTTGGAAATAAAGGATTTTGAGAACAATTTCAAAAGTTTGGTCAAAGTTTTTGGACAACTTGAGGTTTTAAATCTATTTCTTAAATAGTTGATTTAATAGACTTCATACTTTACACAGCTGTTCACGTCGATGACACATTGGTTGCATAAATCAATGTTTAACTACAAATAAAGTACAAATTTTGGGCCTTGATTGACTTTTTTTGGAAAATTTTATTTCTTTGTTTTTCCTTTTTTAATTGTTCTTTTCAGGCATGTTATATAATATGTGTTAATTTTTAAGACAAAGTGGCGTATAGTGGAGTGCGCTGTCCTTGGAAGACAATTATATTGTTAAACCAGTTGTCTAAAAATTCTTTCTTCATGTGCAATGAATTTCAGCAAAAGACCATTTGGAAAACTGAAGTTCAAGTGACTTTTGAAGTTGAGGATTTAAGATGAATTTATTATAATGTCAAATAGATGCCTTTCCAATCTCACTTAAAATAAGCAGGTATTTCTAACAGGAATTGTTGTTTACAATGAAAGCAAATAATAATTAAGTTCACATACCTACATGTTTTTGAAGTCAAACCATTATTTACATGTTCATGTTAAGTTGTTAACTCAATAAAACGGATATTTAGGATGTTTTTTTAATTTTGTTTTCACTTCTTCAGATGGTTCTGGAAGGACAGGCTGGCACAACAAATCTCAGCCTGTTGTTGGCAGCGTAATTCTACATGACAAGCTCAAGTTCTGGCAATCCGGGGATAGATCTACACACTACCATCAGGGTGAGAGTTGTTTGTCTGTACCTACTTGTATCCAGGTTTGTTTTTTTAGCTATTCTTTGTAGCCAATATTGGGTTACGTTCTCAATGCCAAATGTCAGATAATATTTATTATCAATCAAATAAGTTTTGTTTTAAAAGGTTATATAAAAGTATTTGAGTATATTCAACTTACATAGTTATTTATAAAAAAATCCCAATTTAATGAAAAATATGGCGTTCATTTCAAGGGTATTTGACCAGTAATCAAGAACTGGCAAATGGCAATCTAGAATGCTCCACATATCAGCTTGATCTCAAATATTTAAATTCTTTGTTAAATTTATCCATTTTAGTTTTTTTTGTACACACGTTAATTTCTTGGTACAATCTTATACTGGAAGTCAAAACATTTGTTACTTTCTTATTTCATAAATACTTTTTTGACAGAGTTTAAAATATTTTTCACAAATATTTATTGTCCATATAATTTCGTTGATAAAAAAGTTGTGTCTTTTTTTCTTTTAGGAATGAGGGCAGGAGAAAACACTCTCAACTCTGTAGTGGCCTTACAGATGCTCAAAACTCTGCAAAGGGTCGATCCAAAGGTAGAGAAAGATGCCAGAGATGTGAGAGGGTCTGTTCTAGAAGACTATGTGAAATTTATGACCACCCCTGGCTCCCATAACGATACATATGCAGAATCATTTCATCGCTCATTTTTCAAGGACTGGTCGGAGCAGGATGTTAAATATACCTCAGCGGAAGATTTGCTCAGTTTTACAGACAAAAGGTATGATGTCTGTATTTTTGCTAACAAAATAACAGGTAATTAGGTCATCTATATTTCTAAGACAGGTTAGTTACTCAAATGAAACAATGCTCCTATCTGTAGCAAGGCCAACAACTCTGGCTTGTATTATTGTTGAGTTATGCCCCATATTTGACTCGAAAACAACAGGCAAACATTGGCTTTCAATCCACAGCTCTCTTGTTATCTATTCTCATTCTGTTATACAAAGCCCAAGTCTGCCTTGGCTTTGTTGTAGTGAAAAAAATATATCTTAACCAAACATCTTGAAAGACATTCACATGCGACTAGGTGCACATGTTAACAGCTATGTCACTTTGATTGTGTATCATGCAAAGGGCAAACAATATAGCTTTGGTTTTCATAGTTGCAGCCTTTTATTGACTCGGTAGCATGCAAGAGGTGTAGATTTAACTTAGATAGTTGTGTCTTTGTTGACTGGGTAGTGTTGAAGGGCCATAGCTTTGGCTTGATAATTGTCTCCGTTTAGCTCACCAGAGCACGAAATGCTGAAGGTGAGCTATTGTGATCAGTCTTTGTCCGTCTTCCGTCCGTCAGTCTGTCCGTCCGCCGTCTTTCAACAATTGCTTTAAAAACATCTCCTTTGAAACTACCTGGCCAAATTCAATTCAGGAAGCTTCCTTGAGTGTCCCTCTTAAAAAAATACAACAGGCGGTAACAATTGATCAACAACAACAACAAAACAACAAAATGGCTGACTTCAATTTTTGCTTTTAAAAACCATCTCCTCTGAAACTACCACTCCAAATTCAATGAAACTTGACAGAAAGCTTCCTTGGGTGACCCTCTACAAAAATACAACAAGGGGTTACGATTGATCAACAACAACAACAACAACAAAATGGCCAACTTCCTGTTTTGCTTTAAAAACACGTCGCCTCTAAAACTACCAGTCCAAATTCAATGAAACTTAACAGGAAGCTTCCTTGGGTAACCTTATACTAAAATAAAACAAAGGGTTGCGATTGATCAACAGCAACAACAATCTGGCCAACTTAGTGTTTTGCTTTAAAAAACATCTCCTCTGAAACTACCTGGCCAAATTCAATGAAATTTTACAGGTAGCTTGATTGCATGACCCTTTACAAATATATTACAAATATAAAACAAGGCATCTTCATCAGTAAAGATAGAGAGGATATTTGTTTATTTCAGTGTAAGATCGTATTTTATTTCACGAGTGTCATAGAAAAACATATTTTCACGAGTGGCGAAGCCACGAGTGAAAATGTAGTTTTTTTATGATCACGAGTGAAATTAAATACGATCTTACACTGAAATAAACAAATTTTCTGTTTCTTTTATGCTTATTTTCGGAGTTTTATTTGTTTTTATTTATTTCTGAATTACCCCCTTTTTTGAAAAGGGTGGGCTTTATGCCGCTACCCGTGGGGCGCCCCTCATGCATAATTATAGCTGTCAACTTTTCTACTTTCGGTTTGCTGAGAAATAGTTCTCTGCTATTCATTCTTATAGCTTAATATTCGCTCGTTTTTTATTGCAAAGCTTTATGAACAGTAAAAAATGAAGTATTATTAGTGCACAAATGTTCCAAAAAATAATGAAAACACTTTATTTTAACCAAATTACTACGCCGCTATTTATAGAATGAAAATTTGGAAGGTCAAATGTGTTAGCAAAACAAATGTGGATATTCATTGGATTTTAACCATTATTCTTAGTTTAAGACTGCATATACGCGTGTTTTTATAGTAAGTTAATATTCAGTCATCTTACTGTCAGAGACCAGTCTGTTTCGCTTTAAAATGTTTGTTTTCCAGAAGAGTAAATGCCACGCTAGTTTGTTGACACATTTTGAGATGTGGGTGGGGTAAAAAATATCGGATCTATCTGTAAATTGTTGTGTGAATTCTCCAGGAAGCTCATTTTACGTACTACAACGGTTAACAGTTCAAAATACATTTGAACGATGCTATAAAATTTTATTTATGTTCGAACAGTTGTTTTTGTCTGTAATTTGTTTGGTATGAAAGCAAATGTTCGAACATTCAGCTTCAAAGATCAGTAAAATGTTTGATAAACGGGATAACCGGTAATAAACGGTAAGTTGTTAATTTCCAATTATATATTTATTTGTTTAAATTTATAAAACATTTTTTTTATATTTTTTTAAACATTTTTTGACATAATTTATTGAGGTCCAGTGTTCTGTTTTGATCAAGGCAAGTACATGTAACAACAAAGGAATTTAAAGTAGTTCTGAAAGTTGATATTTTCACTCCTTATTTTGCAGTGAAAATATCAAATTGATATTTTCACTGTTGTTATTTCACTGGTAAAACCCCATATTTCATCGAAAAGCATGAAAGACTGGGTAGTGTGTAAGGGAAGAAGCTTTTGGCCTGTATAGTTGTGCCACTTTAAAGACTGGGTAGTGTGTAAGGGAAGAAGCTTTGGCCTATATAGTTGTGCCACTTAAAAGACTGGCTAGTGTGTAAGGGAAGAAGCTTTGGCCTATATAGTTGTTCTCATTTATTGACTGGGTAGTGTGTAAGGGAAGAAGCTTTGGCCTATATAGTTGTTCTCCTTTATTGACTGGGTAGTGTGTAAGGGAAGAAGCTTTGGCCTATATAGTTGTTCTCATTTATTGACTGGGTAGCATGCAATGGGAGAAGCTTTTACTTTGACAAGCACTGTATTCTCTCTTTAATCTTAATATAATATGCTGCATTTCAGATACAAAGAAAAAAACAAAGGCAATCAAGATTCTCAGCTGGTTGTGATTGGAGCCATGTCCCCTGCGTTACCGTGGATACTCCGTAATGCCCGCAAACCTGAAAACCAGGGTGTTAAAGAGACTTTAGAGTTTGTAAAGTGCACACACCCTGTGCCAGCAATTATTCCATTTGTTGACATGTACACAAGGTTGTTACACGCTGTGATGAACGGCAGGGACCTAAAACAAGAGATTATGGGAGTTTTAAGTCACTCTGAGCTCGGCGGGCCGCAGAAACGGGAGATGGTGCTTAGTTTGTTGGACCGAGCTGCCAGGTGGGTAACCCTCTAATTGACCATGTACACATACCATTGAAGTTTGTTAAATATGTGTGCTTAATGTCATACTTTAACAAGTGCTAATTGTGCTTTATTAACACCTTAAGACGTTGCTCATGCACAGTACGGTGTGGTATCTATGAGATGACCAGTTTTGAAACAAGGATTGATAAATAATTGTGAAATAAGGAAATGGACCGTAATTTTGACTGATAAAAATTTTAATAAAATTTTAATTAAACAAAATTTGAAAAAGTAGGGACCTAAATACAAAATACGAAATACCAATTATTTCGGAAAAAAAGGTGTTCTGATAAACCGAGTTTAAATGTAATTTGTATTCTGTAAGTAACAACTTGTTATAACACAATATAATTCAAAAGCATTGCTCATAGAAACTAACTAAGTGGCTTATTATGTATAGATATATAATGATCATGTTAATAAGTAACCTTTTATAAAAGAAATGGTTTTGCTTAATTTTGCAATGTCATAATGAACATTTCTATATCCTTCCTTCTACACACCCTTTGATATTTTCAGTCATGCCAAGGGTTCAGAGGGGCGTCTGAAGGCGGACCAGCAGGCGACCCAGACACTGGGCTCAGCATGTTACATTGAAGGGGCAATGAGTTCAATGCTTTACCTCGCCTACCAGTATGCAGATGACTTTCAGGCTGGAGTTCTGGCTAATGCAAATTGTGGAGGTATTGAATTGTAGAAATGAGGTATTCTCTTCGGTAACTGTGTCCCACTGTGAGCAGTTGAGCATCCTTATATAAATTTTGTTTGCAAAGGCAAATGCACCAAATATTTGTTTTACCCATAATGAGTAGTCAAAATTATAGGTAAAATAAACGTTTTGCCATTAACATCATTTATTTCAACATTATTGACATGCTAAAACTCTAACACTGGCGAGAACTCAACAAACAATATTTACACCTCAACTTCCATTCCCTAAATGAACTTCCTTTCAGCAATTGCGTTTATCAATCAATGAATGCAACATCTTCAGATATGTTCAGATTGCAATTCATTGCATAACAATATACATTAAAAATATTGGTCTTGTTATTGTTTGGATTGTGTCAGCAGGTCCCGTAAAATATAAATCAGCATTTTAGAAAGTATTATTTTGTTTAAATTTTAAATGAATTGTTGCCATAAGCGTTTGAATTTTACGTTTAAAAGTGATTTCAAGTGGCTGATCTTTTCCCGTGTTATTGTGACGTCATTTGAAAAAATGCTTCCGGTTACAGTCGGGTCGTTCTATTTACAGAATGGGTAGGAAAGAGTTACTGAAAGTTTTTTTTAAATGAAATGAAGTAATTTTTTTTACCAATTATTGAATGAAATAATGATCTATTGGTGTAAATATAAGTAATGAATTGCGGGGTTGATGTCATTATCGGGGATATGAATGCAATTTGGCTGGTCAAAGTATGCGTGGAATCCTTCGGACTCCACACACTTTGACCAGCCCAATTGCGTTCATACCCCTATAATGACATCAACCCGCAATTCATTCCTTAATTACAGATATTAAAATGAAACTCGGTGCACATGTTTCCATAGATCATTTGCACAGAGCAATAACTCTGGCCTTAAATAATTTTAAGTAAGGCCCCCTTTTGACTGAAAATACAACAACTGTTTACATTAACTCTGAGGTGCTCTTGTTTTACATTGGCTCTAAGTATTTTGTATTGGCTTTTTTCTAATTCCTTTCTTAACATGCACTATTTAACCAACAAAAAACATTATTTAACCAACAAAAACTGTCTAATAAAGATGTCGTTGAGGTTTATGGGCTGGTGGACAAACATGAGTATCCTCCCAATAGCTTATGTTAGCATTGATAGTAGATACGGTAGATAGGAATGAAACTTGGTGTGTAGGTAAGATATGTGAAGAGCTTGTTTGGAATTGCCTTTAAAAAGGGTTGGGTCAAGGCTACTGTTACTTATAATAGAAAAATAGTTTCCGCCCAACTTGTTTAAACATTTGTTTTTGACAATAACTAAAGGTAGGATGGATGGAAAGTGATGAAACTTGGTGTCTAGGTAGTTTATTTGAAAAACTAGCTTGGGATTGCTTTTGAGGGGGGTGGGGTCATGGCCAAGGTTACTTAAAGTAAATGGAAAGTGATGAAACTTGGTGTCTAGGTACCATAGTTTAAATGAAGAGCTAGCTTAGGATTGCTTTTGAGAGGGGTGGGTCAAGGTTAAGGTAATTAAAAATAGAAAAGTTGTTTCCAATCAATAACTTTATTAAGGTTTGATTGATAGTGAATAAATATGGTGTGTTGTATTGTAATCTTATACGAACAGTAAGCATGGGATTGCATTTGCAGGGGGGGGGGGGGGTGAAGAGCTAAACTGGAACTAGTGTGCCTTCAAGGTCAATGTCACTATTAAAATAGAAATAGTTTCCACGAAATAACTTAAGTTAGGAAAGGTTTACCAATGAAACTAGTTGTGTATGTAGAGGAATGATGCCCAACAAACAGTGAATTTGCATTTAAATTTGAACATTTCAATGGTGAGTCTCAAACTCTGTCTGAACACCTTCATGAATATGGACCCTGATATCTGCTGTTAATGTGCATAACTGTAGCAATGAATGCATTATATAAAAGTGTTTATTATCAGATTAAATGTTCGGCTTCATGAAGACAACTGTTTTATTAGGTATTCAGTGCTGTGAGCTTGAACCATTGTTATATCATTCATATGCAGCAATAGTTATTAGATATTCACCTGACACTCAGTATGAATGTTGCAGAGAAACTAACACATCAGATAATTTACATGAGTAATTTTCAGTTATGTCTCTCGTACATAAAATTAAAGAAAAAAGCCGCTGTGAGAAGTTAATTGGCCATTACTACTAATTGCCTGCATAAAAAACCTGGTTTTGTCGCATTGCAGCACTTCTAGTTGATATTTCCTACTGGGTAAAAACCACAAAAGCAATTAGAATTTTGTTTGAAGATAAATACTCCCTGTCCCTAATGATCCGATATATGAAAGCAGTTGGAGAAAATATATTTTATTTTTACTTCTTGAACTTTGATTCAGGCTTTTTCTTTGCTTAGACATTCAAGACCTGCAATGGTGAAATATGACAGTGTGTACTTTGAAATTTCTTGGCCTTATATAGTTAATACATAATGTATAATTCCAGGTGAGAACTGCCACAGAGGAGCAGCGCTCGGGGCCTTGCTAGGGGCCAACGCTGTCAATAAGGGCCAGGAGATACCTGCCAAGTTGAGAGAGGGCCTGGTCGTAAAACAAGCGGTGCGTGTAATGGGAATTATGTTTTTTAATTAAGCGATGCTTAATTACAATGACTTAGTGATATATGGCCTCAATTATACGAAATAACTGTGATATATGGCCTCAATTATACGAAATAACTGTGATATATGGCCTCAATTATACGAAATAACTGTGATATATGGCCTCAATTATACGAAATAACTGTGATATATGGCCTCAATAATACGAAATAACTGGGATATATGGCCTCAATAATACGAAATAACTGGGATATATGGCCTCAATTATACGAAATAACTGTGATATATGGCCTCAATTATACGAAATAACTGTGATATATGGCCTCAATTATACGAAATAACTGTGATATATGGCCTCAATTATACGAAATAACTGTGATATATGGCCTCAATTATACGAAATAACTGCTAAACTTAAATAAATTGTAAACTATGTGGTACTTCAATAATTTAGTTTCAATGCATTGAACACATCGATGCCAAGTTATGTCATTTTTTGACAATTTTATTTTTTTTCGCTATTTTTTCATCTGTGAGACAGTCTCTTTAAAAGATTTTACAAGAAATCTTTATGATAATCATGATAAACAAGCTTTTATCTGTAAAATCAAGATTAAGTATGAAAATTAGCTTCATGAAATGGGCATCTAAAGCTTAAAATCTTTCGAAAATACTGGGGCATAATAATTATTTTGTGAAACCAATTTAGTGATTTTTTGGGGGGTGCAATTTACTGCCTTCTAAAGGCTGTTTCCCCTTGCGAAAAACTGTCCATTTTCCCCAATTTTTTTTCATTTTTTTCCCAATTTGATAAATGTCCATTATGTTAAAAAAGAAATGAATTTCTTCAAATATAAACAAAATCTTGACAATACTTACTCTTTTACAGCATAATGTATGCATAAATAAGTTAAAATATGTAAATTTGCCATTATATTAGCTATTTTGGCCTAATTTTGTATTTTTCCCAAAGGCAGCATTTTTTTCCCAATTTGCAAGGCACAGGCAGTAAAAATAATTCCAAAAAAAATCACTGCAATTTAGCAATTGTTAAATATGTAGGTATGTCACAGATTGCATTAAGTTGCTATATTGCATATCCTTAACATTGTGTGGAACTTCAGAAGTGCATAACTTAGTTTCATTTACCTAAATATTTAGCTATTGTAATAATGAAAATATAACACTAAATTAATTTCAACTTGTAACTAAGATCTTTATAAAATAAACCTGAAAAAGGCATGTTTAGTTATTCTGTCCTGTTTCAGGTGGAGTCACTTCTTCAAGACCTGCGCCAGCCCGTAGATAGCTGACTACCTCAATCAGGGGCTGAAAATAATAGTGCTTGTGTCCCAAAGTTATGAAGACTGGCCTAGAAGATCAAATGAGTTATTTGGTTGTGATATTATACATGGACTTGTTTGTTGAGTGATGGCTAAATTATGCATTTTAAATTAACAATATCATATTGGGAAGACAATTTCAGGAAACAGTCATTGTGATGAACATGGCCAGTATGGAAAACAGAGCCAATTTAGAAAACCTGAACCAATATGTAAAATTGAGCCAGTATGGAAAACTTTGACAATAAGGAAAACTAAGCCTTTATGGAAAACTGAGATATACAGGAAACTGAGATATATATACAAAGCTTAGCCAATACAGAAAACTGAGCCTATAAGGAAAACTTGAGATAATAATTTATATTGGCAAAAGACCGATTGTGAAACAAGTTATTACAACATAATATTAATCATTCTCCTTGTTACGATTTTAGGTGAATGTGTTGTCTTGTGTCTTAGGGGAAACAGGAGTACCTTGAGGAATCACCTTGTTCGGCTTGGTGCCACGAAACAAACATGCGCAAAGGCCAGGAATCGAACCGAGGACTCCTAGGTGTGAAGCTAGTGGACCTTTCACTGCGCTAACCGGACAACCGGATTTATATTTAAATATATGTTTAAAATAATAAATCTTTTGATTGGTCTAATTTTAAGATAATTTATTACAATTATTTATATATTTTGAACTCATTTTGTTAAAAAAATATGTAAAATGTTATCATCATAAAACGTGATGAAATTAATATTAAAGGAATGATATTTTGGGGGCTTTGTTTCATTACCGTATGTTTATCGGCATTATCAGACATGTTGACCACCTGTCATAACATTATATTGTATAATTGTGTCTTAAGGATTGTTTAAAATTCAACTAATAATTACAAGGTTGTCTTAAATTATGAGGTGATGCCGTATATGAATACAGCTGTTTTGTGATCCACTGGTGGTTTAGTAACCTTTGGCTAATAACTTAATCCATAACTTAATCCCAGATTATACACTAAGTAAGGCACAGTGGGTTAGTGTACCAGTGCATGAAATATTAGTCCATGCAAGTTGGACAAACATGAGTCACATATCTCAACAGCTGGTCAGTTAAATATGTTCGGCAATGTAAGCAGAAACTGGCCTATGAGCATAGAAAATGCCCACATGTATCTATGTTTGAGGTACTAAACTACATGTATTCATTGTTCAAATTTGCCAATCATATGATTATACTTCATATAATAAGTTTGAGTTCAGGACCACAATTTGTACCGGCCATGTTTTATACAGTGTCAAAGACATTTCAATACATATAGTAAAGACAGCATATGTTAACTGTTCTAAACCAGAATAACATGAGAATATTAGTATGAGACTTTACTGTTCAGGTACCTTGTAAAATGCAATAATTTAGTGCATATGTGTAGGGTATATGTCATCTTATAATAGCCAGTAGAAGCATCATGCTTTGTACATTTATGTAATAGGCATGTTTGAAAGTTAAGTTTAAATAGTTTGAAAGCATGAATACCCCCAATTAAAAACAATTACAATACAGGACAGCAGAGAGGTATCCGTTGGCATGGATCATGCTGGTATAACATAAGGTCGCATTATACTCCCATTACCATGTAAAGGTTGGAAACACTCTTGGACATTGATTAATTGAAAAGAATGTCCAAAATTGGGAATTTTTGAGAATGAACACAAAATATGGTTCATTGCTTAGCATATTTTGATAGAGGTCGCAGTCTGTATTATTTGATTATGCATACTTTGCAAAGTTATTCTCCTTTGTTTAAATTGTGTTTGCAAATGTTAAAGATAACATTATCTGAACAAAATGTACTTTTTGATGAATTACTAAATGTACCAGTTGTGATAACACAGTTTCCCATTATCCTTTAACCTATTTTGAGGAGTTTACAAGAGGATATTGTTTATAATAGTTGAACAACTTAATACAGGAACATATTTTTTTTAACTTATACTGATCCGAGATCAATTTATAGGTAAAAGTGAACAATACTTTACAACATTACATTTTGTACACATTAAATCAACATTGATTGTTATTGCATATATTCCCTTTGTTGTTGTTATTACATGGTTTTCTATTATCTTTCTTATTTGATAATCTCAAATTAATAAAAGTAGTGACCTGTATGTTGTTGGTCTACATCTTGTTTGCCCATTTGGTCAAGGCCAACATACAGACAAGAAAAAATACTTGAAAGGAGTTGCCAAACGTCCAAAAAGTCCTAGTCAACCAATGTTCACTCTTCATTTACTGACATTTTATAGATACAATGTGGTGTATGTAGGGAAAGCAACAGTTAACTCGGGTACCATTTAATATTAGTACACATTGAAAAAGAACAATTATGTTATTCCAATGTGCAAATCGTCAAATTAAAGATTCATGGCTTGTTTAATAAACACCCAGAAGGCAAGTTACAAGATACAAGAAACATTATTTAAAATCGGGTATTTGATAACAAGAAACATAAGCTCATTGAGCTATTTTCCGACATGAATAACATACATATAAAACATCAAAACATGACACTGAGCTTTTGACCTGGAAATTTTTTCATGTAAATAGACGCGAGTATTGGAACAAGTATTTACAAAAGCCGTTCAAGGCCATAGCCGATTGGGACAAATAAAACTACAATACATGCAGTCTGGTCAAAATGCATGTATAATACAAAACTAAACAATTAACAAAAATCACATTAAGTACCAGAATGTAAACAAAGAATGCTAACATGAAAAAAATATGTTAATGTGTATTCAAACCACAATACACTGGCATGAGAGTTTTGTTGACTTGTATGCACAAGCAGGACGTTGAAGAAAGTAGACCCAGTTGTATATAGACTGGATATTTCTGAACCGACACTTAAGTTGGAGCACTTGTTTTTCACAAATATGGGTTGCCTTTGAAGAATGCACTATATGGTTGATGGATGCGGGACCCATGCCTGACAAGTAGATACTCTAGATTCCCAACAACATAGAACCACACTGAGTGTCTCTCTCATGTAGCATCATGTCAAACATGCGTGGTTTGTACAGTGTCTACAAATGAAATGCCTTAGTTCATGTGAAACCAGAAGGTTTTAAGTGGTTGTTTAAATTGATGAGCAAATATCGTAAAGCGTTTGTCGGTAGTCTTTTTTAATTTTAAATGTCCGCGAACGATTTTACTATGTGCATGCACTGAAATCAAATACATCCACTGTTATGCATGTTCAATAAATATTATGCATGTTTAAACAATACTCGAGGATTTGGGTGATCTATTATGCAAAATGACATTTATAGAACATCTTTATTAGTTTATACTTAATATTTTAGATATATTCTGACGGCAGTTACATGTTAATCTTGTGAAGGAATCAGTACTGTTTCCCGTTTGATGTGCCGAGCATGAGAACGTGCCACGCGATACATACAGTACAGAACTATGACATACCATCACTTTAGTCGTTTTTTAAAACGAGATAAAAACAATAACACGTATGTCACCTCTATGCCACTGTAAGAAACGAAAGTCAGGCCCGCTAATTATTCAAATATTCGATACTCAATGAGATATGTTCAAATATGCGTTGATACCTAATACAGAATGAAATGTACTGGTTTATCTTACGTCAACATACATGTATCTTTATACATGCATTGTCTTTTTATTTATGCTACAGATTAGGGGCGGATCCAGGATTTTGACGTTAGAGGGGCGTAACTTAGGGGCGTAACCTTTTGTCTTGCGCCTCTACTTCAGAGACGAAAATGATTTGGTTGAAAGTGTAGGCGGGGGGGGGGGGGGGGGTACTCCTCCGACAAAAAAAACAACAATTTTTAGTCCGAAAAGGTGCATTTTTGGTGTATGTTTTACTCTCCTTCTCCTATATTGAAATACAAAGTAAACTTTGGACGATTTTAGGGTTTATCGGTTGACGCTTAAACAACTTTATTTTTTATTTTTTTTGACGCTTTATTATGTTTTAGTCATTTGACTTTAATGATAAAAAACAGCATATACACGCAGTTTAAAAATGGCCTTTATAAATGGGATTTTCAATAAACAGCTGTTAATAGTACACACAGCATAAACTGTTTTTTTGCTCGTTAACGTCAAACGTGTTAAAAATAAAATGCATAAAAATGCATCTAGCAAGTGAAACCCTTCAACCAATGGACCTAGTTTCATTACTGAGCGGTATCATTTTTTTTAATTTTCAACAATTAAAATGATGACCGAGTGCATTTTGACCTTTTCTATTGCAAGTTCATTGAACTTGGGAAGTAAGAAAACTGTCTTTAAAGTAGACCTATAACTATTATATAACGCGCTAGCACATTGCTTTTCATTTGGATTAACCATTCGGTCACACAAGTCCGGGAGGTCTTTGAGATATTATATCGCTTTTGTGCGAAATACATATAATTTAATTTCGCACTGAATTGTTAAACGCAGGGAACATGCCGACTCAATAGCCTTTATTCCTCCTTGTTATGATTAAACTGAATTTATTACTTTACACAAGGGCACACTTTTATAATGGGATGAATTATAGATTAATACGTTAACAAAATTGTTTGTTACCACTCACCCGGCCGACCATTATTTTTTCCTCCCGACCCTACACTATTTTCCCGTAGTGTGAATTTATATCGTAATTGCAAATTTAATTTATTCACGATTGAATATGTTAAAATTTGACCATTTTATATTTAGCGTTTTTTTCTGCAATAGCGTTATACCCCTGTCATAGGTCGGTTTGGTACAGACACCCCGGCTCTCAAAGAAAAACGTAGAAAAAAGAGTTATGCCTACCTACCGACCCAATTTATTATTATTTTTTAATGGGGAGGGGGAGAGGGTTATAGAACCGCCAGTGTTCCAAAGCAAAATACCTAGATATATGTCCCAATTCACAACTTAATAAATACTCTTCATGAGACCATTAGTAGATGAAGATTTTTAGCGCTCGATGATGGCATTGTTTCTGATTGAGAAACACTTTCAAGGTTTAAGTAATACTGCATTTGTCAAGGTCGATATTACCAGTAAGAGTCGATATTTTGATACACTGAGTATAGGTTTATAATATTCGCAATTTGATGGACTTTATTGTAATATTTGTATGAAAGTTTATCGTAAATATATATATAGATTATTGAACCCTTATATGAACGAGTGTGTTTTCGATTTCTTTAGTGGAGAAACAGTGCGCTTCTTCCAGATTTTGTTAATATTCAGGAACATCTTGGGAATAGTATCCATAAAACAATTTGGCATTTGGCTAGTTTTTTCCCCTAAGCGATTTGACCTTGCAATGCGTTGACAAGTTTAATTTTATGATTACATGTATTTTACCTTAAATAAAATCATTGTAAATGGCATAAACTTCTTTTAACAAGTCCTTCCAAAACCCGCATTATGTATTATACGTACATATTGACAAAGCTTAAGATTAATACGTTTTAGGATGTGATTGTTATTTTATAATTCGTCTTTATTCTATTGTCCCCGACCTCATGGCAGCACTTGTTAAAGCCAAAATAAAACTATTTTGTTTTCCGTGACATCGACCCCGCGGTGCCTTCTGAATCACAGGAGAATTAAGAGTGACCGTACGTTATTAGTCACTGTTTTTAGTTCATGGCCATTGTAAACATGTGTCCACAAAATAAATCATCAGGATTCATGTGCGTATTTTGTCCAGTGTAGCGACCAAATCTATAGTAACAACCCAAAATTGCTTGTTTATAAACTTGATCATTGAATATCGGCCATTCAATACGTTTAGGTTTTTGTTTATTGGAAATTAGATATTCTAGCCTAGCGCGTAGCTAGGCGAACGTTGTATTTTCACAGAGACCTCCAAATAAATGACTAAATATATAAAAGTTAAAATCATTTTCGTTTACTGACCAGGCACGCCCCTTTTTCAAAGAAACATGATTTCGCCCACAATTATGAAATATGAAACTGGAGCAACGTGAATACGCGTAGGTAATTGTTGTCGTCTCAACCGCTGGTCTAAATTTTTACATTTTGTTTTCTCATTGGTTTAAATTTCGGATTTAAGCTACGTACTATGTCTATAAATGATGAGTCATAATTGATTCGTATTAAGCAGTAGGTTTTCAGTATTATTGTTTGTATTTAAATTGATAAGCACTCGTATTAATGCGTTTGAATATTTCGTTGGTATGTTTAAAATGTCGGCAAATGATTTTTTAACATGAACGTACTCTGATACAAAAACATTCGGTATGCATGTTTATCAACGGTGCATGTTTAACGAATACTCGAAGACTTCAGCGATCAATCTTGTTAACGAGGTTTTTACAACTTCCTTATTAGTTTATACTCAATTATCTTAGATATATTTTGACGGCAACCACATGTATAAAATTGAGTAGAAACCAGAATCGATGTCTTTTTGAGGACGTGACGTGCGATTCAAGCAGTTTCGAAATATAAATGTTCCTTTCTATTCTTTTTAATTAACATACGAACACGCCTTATTTACTTAGTTCTGTCATTTGTTTTGAATTCCTCAACAATTGATAATGCAACTGAGGATTATCTTAACCGCACGTAAATACAAGTTGATTCATGATTGGAGTTCAGAAGTAAGAACCTGTCCATAAGTAGGCCCACCATTACAACAACCAGCATAATACATTTTATTAGGGTTAACCATTCGGTGACCAAAGTCCGGGAGATCTTTCTGATATTATATCGCTTTTGTGCGAAGAAGTATATTGAAATATAGGCAACAGTTTATGTCGTCTTTTTATGATGTAGTAGAAATGTTCAATTTCACCCAAGGGCATAATTGTGTTATGATATCAATTTATAGATTGGCCTAGCCAGTGCACCAGATATATTACATGGGCAATAGTAAATGGGTACCCTTCACAGGACCGAAAGAAAGACCAGGGTCACAATATAATGATGTCATTGCTTTTACTTGAGAAATTCTTCCAAATTTCAAGTCTTATTGCATTTATTTAAGAAATTAAAACAGGTCAGATCCTATATTTTGATATGCTAATATAGGTTTTAAATCGTTTATATGAACATGTATATAGTCGATTTCTGGAGCGGAGTTAAGGTGGTACGACTTCCAGATTTTGTTAATCCACCCTAGAGTTCTGACAGCATTTATTGCGAACATAATAAAAGGGCGCGGCACCTTTTGCAGAGACAAATATTCAAACGTATCGGCTATCGGCTATCATCGTTCGTTTGATAGTTTACTGCATATTATGTAGTATGCATGCGCGACAACAAAATATAGTTTGTATTCAAATAAATTGTAATACGTTATATTCAGTGACCCCCGTGTTTTCCATCATTTTACCTTTGATCAGTGTTAACAACCACAGTAACGGGCTCAGAACCATGAGACCAGTGCAACAAAAACCTGTACACATGATAGCGAGTGGAATGTTAACAATCAACATAGAGTAAAGTAGGATATCAAACGTTATTGCTATAATATATATGCATGTTCGAAATTCCTAACAAGTAAAATGATAAAGTCCAAATGTTTTGCATATTTTAAATATCAAGGAAGCGAATCATTCATCCCAAAACAACATTATTCAATACCGCGTAATGAAATGCATGTCCTTTAGGCTCCAATTTTTAACCTGCTAGTTGATAAAACTCAAAACGTGAACTGTGTTTGCATAACCATTATTTAAGAATTTTACCACCATCTTATACTCACACTTGTGCGAGCTGTTCTTTAGGCTAATATGATCATTCAGCTTCACGTTTAAAAACTCTTAAGTGAACGTGCATATACGTCTGAGTTGTACATTTTATGTTTAAGGAAAGGTCTGCTACAGGAGTAATACAGTGTTTCTGTCTTTAAGTTTTCTTAGGTGCATATGTAGTTGGCTTCGGTGAATAATTTTAAAGCAAATGTGTCTACAATATAAAATTCTGCAACACTAAGTGGTTGGTTTATGAGATCGTACTGGAGACGGAAATGATTGATTTTAGCCTTTCGATTGTAAGTGAATGCACAGAGGTGTTGTGGAAAATTAAGAATTAGAGAATGAACTATTTTGACTACTGTTAGAGTGATTTCGATTTATATTTTGTAAAAATGTTTTTATTTTACCTAATTGGCTAAAGGTGTAAAGAAATAATTTAATTTGTCGATTTCGAGGCGTATAAACAAAGGCCCGGAGGTTAAAAACTCCTTTCAATTTTTGAGCATGCGCAAAGAATGGTTGGGTATATAAAGACTGGCCGGACCGGACCAAATCCAACGGAAATCTCCGAACTGTTACGGAAATCGTTCGGAATTTTCCTAATTTTGTGTTTGTATAAAAAGACTGGCCGGACCGGACCAAATTGAAATACGCATTGCTATGTTTTATAGGTATTGAATCTATTATAAAATATATTCTAATATGTCTGTCTGTGCGTCTGTTTGCGCGTCTGTCTGTATGCATATATGTATGTGCATCTGTACGTGCATCTGAACGTGCGGCTGTCTGTGCGCCTGTAAGGATGCCTGTCTGTCTACATGTACGTCTGCCTATATGTATGTATGTCTGTCTTGATTAAAATGTCCATGTGTCAGTACTGAAACTGCCCATTTCGCCCGCTCACAAAACACTTTCTCTACATTGCTATGTATCGATTCAGAGCGAGCCTTTTTGCTGTCTCCTACAGCAATTTTGTACTTGTTCCCTTCAGAGTCTGTCGTATGTGTATATACAGTCCCGGGGATCTCCCTTCAAAGGCAATAAATAAAGTCCGGACAGCTATGTTCACCGGCGTGACACCCTAATATCTATTGTCAAGAAACCCAACAGGCATGCCGTCGGAATCATGTTACTGTCGTCCCCGGAAGTACCGGTGTTGACTGTACCCATTTAATAAACATTCATTATATGTAATAGCAAGTCTTTATTTTTGGTCTAATAAGTCCCGGCACACTGGCGCCGACTAATTGTAAAAGGGACCAAAAATAAATGCTAACTTCCTTATTGTTCGGCAGGAAATGCGCCGCGTAAGCTTTATATTAGCTAATGCGCATGCGCGAGATTCTAAATTATTCAAATGAAAAAATACAATTAATGACTGTCCGGCGATACATATTGACGGAGGCATGGACCGAAACACTAAACTCACATCACTATTTATGTCGCGTTGGCCCGACCTCGTAGGTGGTTCGCGCTTAACAATTATTTGACAATATCAACAATAGCATATCCAAGTTTTTGGCACTTAAGTGTTATAGAAAATAAGCCGTAAAGTATTGAAAACACAACGGGACTTTATTGTTGTGATTTGAAAGAAATTCTTACATGTCGTAACCCACCTGAAGGTATAAAAGATATAATCACAATTTGACCTTGCCCATGTCGATCCACAGATGATCATCAAGTCCAAAACTAACAGTCAGCAAAAATTGTTTTAACCTCTAGATCGAATAGTTATGTGGCAACTGTTCGTTGGTTGTTTTCTGTTGCCAATCCAGCGCGCTGTTCATGTCCAAACAAAAGAAAATAAAACAACAACAACAACAACAACACATTTGGAAACCATAGCGGTAATGTTGGGAAGTAGTTGGTAGTAGGGGATTCAAATATCCAGTTTACCTTCTAGTTGGTAGTTGGTTACTCCAATAGTCACATACCTGTTAGTTGCCAGCCGGGAATCGAATAATCAACTGCATGGTAGGTGTCGATGTTGATATTAAGCTACCGACTATTTCCAGTTGTTAATTTTCGGGAATATCTTACTACAGACCAATTGGAGGTTCGGGATCCAGATTTTTCTTGTGTTATGGCTAAAGGTATATATGTGAAGGAATCACCGCTTTATGTATTTTATGTATGTACACATATGTGTCTTCATGACGAATACTGGTTTAATTCACTATTGTTCGATCGTGCATTCGCTACTAGGTAATTCGAACATTTCCATTTGGTTATTCTCTAATATCCAACTCATTCATTAAATAATATTAAAGGATCTACTTCATGCGGACGTAAACGTACCGCTTTCGGAGTATGTAAACCGTTCAAATACATCCGAGGTTGTTTTCGATAAAAAAATGTCCGAGGAGCTCCGAATGTATCAAACTACCTACCAGTTGGTAGTTGGGAATTCTGTTTTAAACATATTCTCTATTTAAGAGGTGAAAATGCTATTAAATAATACGTCTTTTTACCCATTTCCTTTGACTGTACCGGGTTGGTCTCGCACCCCACTAAAACCAGATTTTTTTATACCGTGAGTGCATTATAAGTGCATTTTCTTTGTACAATTTTGGTATCAAAGCGTAAAATAGTTTTGAAATAAGAGTTTTTCTTATGCATTACCGGGAAAAATGGTCCTAAACATGAACGAGTCCCTTTAAAACGTCATTCATTATTAACTGATTTAAGTGTAAAGCATTGTTTTCATATTCCGGATTCCGTAACTCCTATGTTTGTGTTTTGTGTAAACTGAAAAGATGAAGCCTTAGTTCACGGATTTCTCCTGTTCAATGACACAGACGTCAATTATAACGTCATCTTAACAAACTCGTTTATCATTTTCTTTACTATTTTGTAACGTGTTTAAGAGTCAACCACATTCGCTACCATATCAGAACGGCAAAGCATAGAATGATCGTGACCGTTCAATAACTTCCGTACGGTTAAATTTCAACGTTATTTACTTATACCGCACACTACTTATTGAACATGTGTTATTGAATTTAGAACAATAATCATAATCGGTCTGGTTATGGGTGCTGTATATATTTCTTATCCAAGATTCATATCATAATACTTGGCTCCATGAATTCATCCTCGGCAACCACGATACTTTCTTCCGTTACACTTCATACATACGAAGCATAGCGTGTATCGGAGGTATCTGACGTTGCATTATATTTTGGGTGAAAGGATTGTGAGCTGTGTGGTACGCGCAAATGTTTCAGACGGAAGACAGCAGAACGAACAACGAAGTACAATTTTGATTTTCATTCACAGAGAAATAAATGTCTGCCGACATTGCATAATCATATCTCCACCGCAAACGAAACAGTTTTACCCGATTTATAAATTCTAAACTAATATAAATGCACGTTGTAGACACAGACCTTGCACAAAAAAGACATTAACATTTACCTAAGGGTTTAATAGACACGTGTCATACACACACTTTAGGTCGTCTGTTCTCGAAGAAACAACGTGGAAATATTACCATAGTAATTGAGTTGTCGTCGTGCAAATTGTTTTACCTTTGTCGTTACTGGAACACCTTTTAAGATATTCGATTGAAACATATTACATGTGTTGCTAACGACAATATTTGCTTTACAATTATTTTGTAATGTTAGACATCAGCGGTTGCTCCGCTGCGCTCTTGCTTCGTAAAAGTGCATGATCATAATTATGTGAGCTACTAACACCAGTTTTAGTTATTATGTATCCGTTCTATTCAAATGTAGGTTAGGCCAGGGTAAAGACCTTAAATTTAACCCGTTGATACATCATATTGTACTAAATCTTGCTTGTTTGATCCGTAAAAGAGGATTAACTAAGATTACCCATCAGGACATGTAGAAGTAGATTCTTATTTAAGTTGTGGCTATTTTAGTTTCATCTTTAATCAACAAAAATGCCACTATTTTAAGCAAATTTCACACTTAGTACAGCCATTGGCGAAGAAAGATGCAATACTTATCACTAACACATAGCGACCGTCTTTGACGCATATATTGGCTTATAGATTGAATATGTAATTTTAGAGTAAATATTAATTTGATCTGTTTTAAGTAAAAAAATTACTCTGATACTTTAAAGATGTGATATATTTTCGAAATCGCTATGATAGATGCTTTCAATCTATCAACTAGAATTCTTATATAAGAAAAACAAAACATGCCTTGTAAATTTTACACCGTTTATTTTGGCGACCATCTTTTACACGATATTTCACTTGGTATGGTCCAATAGGCTTCTTATTACATTAAATTAACGGGTAAGTATACTTCTCCATCGTTAACAAAAACACTACGATGGGTCGTATCAAATATCAAACCAATGAACAACCTTTTTAGAAATTCACCGTTTTGATAAATTTTGGAGGCCATCTTGGAAGCACTTTTGGTGTTGATTTTATTCAAAATTCTCTTTGAATGCTAAAAAAGTATTCAAGGCAGTTCCATTTAGATAATTTTTGCAAAGCATAGTTAGAAGTTCATACGAAATTCAATATTTTCGTACATTTGGCATTCATCTCGGAAGTGATTTTGAAAATTACTCATTTGTAATATTTGTTTATAGACTCTAACACATATGTACAATGTATCCTTTTAAAACTAAATAGTTTTGGCTCTCGACTCATTCGCAAGGTCCATGCACTTGTACGAATTGTGTACCTTTGGACCGGTGGCGGCCATCTTTGACGCCATCTTAAATAAAAAAAAGATCACCTAACTTTGTGCAAGTTCATCAATCAGATTATTGTATAAGTAGGTCTAGGCTACACAGATAATCACAAATATTTTAAATACACCGTCATGAAGGGTTCTCGACTTCAACTCCCGGACTATATGCAATGTTCGTTCATTTGCAAGCGAAAGGAAATAAGTCAATCGAGCGGTTAATTATCGGTTTAAAAATAAACTAAAGCAAACAACTTTATACAAATAGGCTCATGTAATATCCACTTCCGTCCAAGATCTTGAACAGGCAAACCCGCCGTTATGTAATGTACAGCGATCAATCACGCAGACACTGGCTCTTCGTCGTCTCGTTCACGATTCACGTCCGCATCATTAATGTTCACTTGTATTTTGTTTTATCCTTACATAACCTGATGTTTGGTTAATAACCGGCTAATTGATAAAAGGCTTGGTATCTCAATGAACAAAAGCAACTGACGACTCCAGATATTTCCAGACCACCCGGTATGTAATAATGGTGATACAAGGTGCCATCAGGATTGAAAGTCGACCACCCGGTATGTAATAATGGTGATACAAGGTGCCATCAGGATTGAAAGTCGACCACCCGGTATGTAATAATGGTGATACAAGGTGCCATCAGGATTGAAAGTAGACCACCCGGTATGTTATAATGGTGATACAAGGTACCATCAGGATTGAAAGTAGACCACCCGGTATGTAATAATGGTGATACAAGGTACCATCAGGATTGAAAGTCGACCACCCGGTATGTAATAATGGTGATACAAGGTACCATCAGGATTGAAAGTCGACCACCCGGTATGTAATAATGGTGATACAAGGTGTCATCAGGATTGAAAGTAGACCACCCGGTATGTAATAATGGTGATACAAGGTACCATCAGGATTGAAAGTCGACCACCCGGTATGTAATAATGGTGATACAAGGTGTCATCAGGATTGAAAGTCGACCACCCGGTATGTAATAATGGTGATACAATGTGCCATCGTGATTGAAAGTAGACCACCCGGTATGTAATAATGGTGATACAAGGTGTCATCAGGATTGAAAGTAGACCACCCGGTATGTAATAATGGTGATACAAGGTGTCATCAGGATTGAAAGTAGACCACCCGGTATGTAATAATGGTGATACAAGGTGCCATCAGGATTGAAAGTAGATCACCCGGTATGTAATAATTGTGATACAAGGTGTCATCAAGATTGAAAGTAGACCACCCGGTATGTAATAATGGTGATACAAGGTGCCATCAGGATTGAAAGTAGACCACCCGGTATGTAATAATGGTGATACAATGTGCCATCAGGATTGAAAGTCGACCACCCGGTATGTAATAATGGTGATACAATGTGCCATCAGGATTGAAAGTAGACCACCCGGTATGTAATAATGGTGATACAATGTGCCATCAGGATTGAAAGTAGACCACCCGGTATGTAATAATGGTGATACAAGGTGTCATCAGGATTGAAAGAAGACCATCCGGTATGTAATAATGGTGATACAATGTGCCATCAGGATTGAAAGTAGACCACCCGGTATGTAATAATGGTGATACAATGTGCCATCAGGATTGAAAGTAGACCACCCGGTATGTAATAATGGTGATACAATGTGCCATCAGGATTGAAAGTAGACCACCCGGTATGTAATAATGGTGATATAAGGTGCCATCAGGATTGAAAGTAGACCACCCGGTATGTAATAATGGTGATACAAGGTGTCATCAGGATTGAAAGTAGACCACCCGGTATGTAATAATGGTGATACAATGTGCCATCAGGATTGAAAGTAGACCACCCGGTATGTAATAATGGTGATACAATGTGCCATCAGGATTGAAAGTAGACCACCCGGTATGTAATAATGGTGATACAATGTGCCATCAGGATTGAAAGTAGACCACCCGGTATGTAATAATGGTGATACAATGTGCCATCAGGATTGAAAGTCGACCACCCGGTATGTAATAATTGTGATACAATGTGCCATCAGGATTGAAAGTCGACCACCCGGTATGTAATAATGGTGATACAAGGTGCCATCAGGATTGAAAGTCGACCACCCGGTATGTAATAATGGTGATACAATGTGCCATCAGGATTGAAAGTCGACCACCCGGTATGTAATAATGGTGATACAAGGTACCATCCGGATTGAAAGTAGACCACCCGGTATGTAATAATGGTGATACAAGGTGCCATCCGGATTGAAAGTAGACCACCCGGTATGTAATAATGGTGATACAAGGTGTCATCAGGATTGAAAGTAGACCACCCGGTATGTAATAATGGTGATACAATGTGCCATCAGGATTGAAAGTAGACCACCCGGTAGCTAATAATGGTGATACAATGTGGCACGAGGCTACAAAGTGCCATCAGGATTGAAAGTAGACCACCTGGTATGTAATAATGGTGATACAAGGTACCATCAGGATTGAAAGTCGACCACCTGGTATGTAATAATGGTGATACAAGGTACCATCAGGATTGAAAGTCGACCACCCGGTATGTAATAATGGTGATACAATGTGCCATCAGGATTGAAAGTAGACCATCCGGTATGTAATAATGGTGATACAATGTGCCATCAGGATTGAAAGACGACCATCCGGTAGTTATTAAAGATGTAGCAAGGTGCCATCAGGATTGAAAGTCGACCATCCGGTAGTTATTAAAGATGAAAAGAGGTGCCATCAGGATTCATAAGGTTTAAGTTGTCTACCGGATTTGTGATAATGATGACACAATGTGCCATCAGGATAAAATGTGCCTTCAGGATTGAAAGATCAACAGGTATGTAATGATGATGATGATACATTTATTCCGTTATTTGAGATTTTGTAAACAGGTTTTGTTTAGCGAAGTTGACGGTATTGCATAGTTAATAGGTAAAAAACAAACAGAATATTGCTTCATTTCCGAACAAATACGGAAATTGCCGAGGAGGTACGATTGTCATTTAGCCAGAAAGCGAGAGAAAATTAAGCATTTTCTAAACTTTAATTGGCTCCAGTGGAATCGATAACTTGACTTCAATTACGTGCACTAAAATACTACGTTATAAGCAGACATAATTCACCAGTTCATGAAGTAAATAAGTTCCTGGCGACACATCAATTAAGTTGATGGGGAAAGCGTGATATTTATCACGCTTAATCCTTCTTATTTCGTTATGAGATGTGCCCTGAGCAGATCGATCTGAGACTTGAAATGGCATATTAAACATATCTGATAACCGACCTTTCTCAACGTTTCTACAGAGAAATACGCAAAGTGTCAAAGTCAAACAAATATACTTTACTTTAGGAAACAATGTTAAAGTAAACAAAACAATTCGAAATTAAATTTAAACAGAGTTTCCTCTAAACTTTCCAGAAAACATTTTCTTAATATGAAGATCTTGCGTATATATTGTATTAGGACTAATGTATAGTTGGGTTTTGTCAGCGAGGGTGTGCCCCCTCAACACGCGTACCGAATATAACTCCTTCTAGTCTTTCCTTCTTATTTTCTACCCGACACCTACGTAACAAATAATAGTTTGATATGTTGATGGTCTATGCCATATTTGGAGTTTTTGCGTACCGTGTACTACCCTCTTGAGTGCCGCGAACTACCCTCTTTAGTATCGAGTTCTCCGTACAACAAACCATCCGCTTGAGTACCGAGTTCTCCGTACCGCGAACCACCCTCTTGAGTTCCGGGTTCTCCGAAACGCGAACAACCCTCTTGAGTTCCGAGTCCTCCGAAACGCGAACCATCCTCGTGAATACCGAGTTCTCCATACCGCGAACCACCCTATAAAGTACCGAGTTTTCCGAACCACGAACCACCCTATTAAGAACGAGTTTTCCGAACCGCGAATCACTCTCTTGAGTTCCGAGTTCTCAGAACCGCGAACCACCCTCTTGGGTACCGCGAACCACCCTCTTAAATACCGCGAAACACCCTTGAATACCGCGAACCTCCCTCTTGGGAACCGCGAACCACCCTCTTGAAAACCGCGAACCACCCTCTTGGGAACCGCGAACCACCCTCTTGAATACCGAGACCACCCTCTTGGAAACCGCGAACAACCCTCTTGAATACCGCGAAACACCCTCTTGGGTACCGCGAACCACCCTCTTGAGTACCGCGAACCAACCTCTTGAGTACCGTGAACCACACTCTTGAGTATCGCGAACCACACTCTTGAGTATCGAGTTATCCGTACCGCGAACAACCCTCTTGAATACCGCGAGCCACCCTTTTCAATACCGCGAACCAACCTCTTGAATACCGCGAACCACCCTCTTGAGTTTCGAGTTCTCCGTACCGCGAACAACCCTCTTCAGTACCGCATTCTCAGAACTGTGAACCACCAAATCGATTACCGATATCTCCGAACCGCGAACAACCTTGTTGAGTTAAAAGTTCTTTGTACTGTGAACCACCTTCTTGAGTACCGAGTTCTCCGTTACGCGAACCACCCTCTTGAGTTTAGAGTTCTCCGTAGAGCGACCAACCCTATTGTGTTCCGAGTTCTGCGCCTTCTTGAGTACCGAGTTCTCCGTTACGCGAACCACCTTCTTGAGTTCCGAGTTCTCCATACCGCAAACCACCCTCTTAAGTTCCGAAATCTCCGTACCGCGAACCATTCTCTTGAGTAACAAGATCTCCGTACCGTGTACCACTCTCTTGAGTACCGAAATCTCCGTACCGCGGACCATCCTTTTGAGTACCGAAATCTCCGTTCTGCGAACAAACCGTTTTTGTGAACCGAGTTCTCCGTACCGCGAACCACCCCCATGAGTACCGAAATCTCCGTATTGCAAACCAACCTCTTTAGTACCGTTGTCTCCGTACCGCTTACCTACCTCTTTAGTACTGAGTTCTCTGTACTACGAAGAGGGTAGTAAGCGGTACTCATGAGGGTAGTACGCGGGACTGAGAAACTGCAAATTTGGCATTATTTGGTACAAAGACCATCAAACTATTAAACTATTATTTGTTACCTATTTGTCTGGTAGAAATTGAGAAGGCAAGAATAGAAGGAGTAATATTCGGTACGCTCGAGTACCGAGTTCAACGTACCGCGAACCACCCTCTGGATTTCCGAGTTCTCAATACCGCGAACCACTCTCTTGAGTACCAAGATATCCATACCGTGTACCATTCTCTTTAGTACCACAAGCTCCGTACCGCGAACTACCGTCTTGAGTACCGCAATCTCCGTACTGCAAAACAACCTCTTCAAAGAAATATCGGGACCCAAGAATGTGAGGAAGGGGAGGGGTTCGTCACCCACCATGTAATGGGTGAATCGCAGGCAACATGATGGGAGTTAAACGCCCGGTCTTAAAGTGATTTTACAGTACGGTATGCAAGAGAGTGTTGTACAAATTATCTCCAAATGGTCCTCTGACGATAACGACCCTTAAACTTCTATTTCGACATTTGTAGGCATTATTTCAAATTCGTTGTGCATACGTTTATGTACTATTTCATATCACACCGCCTCAACAAAAATCATTTAATTCACCCGATTCGGCTTGAAGAACTATATATATATATCAAGCTACGTACTAATATTGATCAGTCCTCGCGGCGCACTGTCACTTGGAGCTCTGCATATCCTAGTCGGTTTCATTAAAGATGAAGCTAATTTGCATTTTTTTAATTTGTTTTATCGGGGATGCTTTTGGAGCGGATTGTAAGTGTTTTTCATTTCAATAATTATAACTGAACAGTGTAGGTGATAATTTGTTTTCGTTTTTGCATTTTTTCATAACTGTTTTTTTGTGAATGGTACAACTATAAATCAAAGGATGTTTAAAGACACTGAAGGAATAATAAATATATTTTTAATTCATATATAATATAAAATAGTAAAAACATATAGAGCAAACACTGAATTTTGACTTATAATATTTAAATTGAAATGATATGAAATCGTTTCGTCTTATTTCTATATTGTTCATGAGAGGTTATGTTAATGTAGCTGAAGCATGAACGCAGTGGGTTTTAAAATACTAAAAGTTAACACATTTTATACATGTATATTTTGTCTTAATTGATCACGGTAAACAGTTACGTTTAAAGTATTGTATAGGTGAAGTTGCTGGGTTCTATCTTCTGCACATATTTTGTTAAACTTCGCACATTTACCTGCTGTACATCTTTAGTGTTAACGACCATGTCTCCGCAAATGTCGGGCGAATTCTGATTTAATCAATTAGAAAGACTATAATGAAAAAGACCGCTAGCGTTCTATTTATTTGAAATAATTGGCTTTATGAAGTGAATTGCTCAGTGGTTCGCGTTCAGATCTTTAAGATAGGTGGCGTTTATTTTTAATACCATATGAGATTGAAGTATCAAACTGCGATCGTTCGAGCAGGCGATTGGTCGAGGTCGAGGCTTAGTACCAACCACTATTCCTTCTACTTTCATAATATTTCATCTTTATCATTTACTATTTTGTTTTCGTTTCGTAATAGTGAAAGGGAAAATATGATGAATAGACGGTCTACGGTCCTTTGGCGATAACCACTGTCAAAATTCAATTTCGTCATCAACTAGTTTTATGTAGTTCCTAATACAGCTGGCAGCTGAAAAAGACAAACACTCATGTAGTTGGTGAACTTTTGTGATTTCTGTGCCTATGTTCGCTGTTATTAAAATTACATGTAGGAAAATGTTTTCCGTTTCATTACTCAATTTGGTTGAAACTATTTGAGTAGGAAGTTTTTATGAATATATACTGTGTGATATTTGGGGTCAGTAGGGTCAAGGTCAAGGTCGCAGTTACTTTACATGGTAAAAATGGTTTCTTCTCAATAACTAAAGAGTTGAATTGCATTTAAGTGGAAAAATGCTTCAGCTCAAACACTGTTAGAATTGACGTATAGTGATCAAGTTAAACGTTGGTATTGCATTTGGGTCATTGGTGTCGAGGCCAGGGTCATTGATAAGTTAAAAAAAGTGTTTACACAATAATTCAGTTAAAAAAAATGTTGATTTATGAAACGTAAACTACTTAGTAGTTAAGTATAAAGCAGGCTCATGGGTAACATACCCTGAGGTGGGACTACGGTCATCTTACAGAAAATTAGAAAACAGATTTAGCTCATTAAGGTTAGTTCAGAATGATAAAAGTGATTAAACATGAAATATAACAAGCTGTAGATAGTATTTTTAGTTGGGAAGAACAAGACGAATGTATCTGCTTCTATTTAGTAAAACATAGTTGTTCTAATTCATTTAAAGCTGCACTTTCACAGATTTAACGTTTTGACAACCTTTTTGTCTTGGAACGAGCCATTTTTTTGCGAAAATCCATGGAACCAGTGATATAAGACTGCTGACAAAAATTAGATCGCAGAATTTTATATTAAAGTTAAAAAAAATAATGTTTTATGATTTTTTTCTTTAACCGTTAGTAACGGTTTAAGCCATAGAACATTAATTTCCGAACGGAAATATGAAAATCTGCGATCTGATCTTTTGTCAGCAATCCTCTTTCGTTGGTTTGCAGATATTTACGCACAAAATGTTCTTTCCAAAACAAAAAATAAAAAAGTTGTAAAAATGTTTTATCTGTGAGAGTGCAGCTTTAATACATATATCTAGTTAATTGGAGCACGTCGGCCATTTTCCTTCGAAACAACTCGTATGGCGAAGATGGCCGAGGTGTTCCGATTGATTTCTAGCTTTCTCCATCGGTACGTACCATATCAATAAAGTTTAGAAATGATTGTACATATTATTGATGTAATTTTTTGCCGAATTGAGTTTTGATATGTTTGTTTGTATATTTCAGGGAGTTACTCGGGCAGCACAGGTACGTACAGTCTTCTAGAAATCCGTCCTTAGTAATACAGCTATTGTGTTCAATATTATAAATATGCTTTACTGATGTTATTCACAAATACTAGTATTGCAATAAAACCAGGCGAATAATATTGAATACTTTACATAATTTTGAACAGTTTGCAAACTAGAAATATATCCTAAAATAATTAACTGTGTTTTATTGTTCACGCTTATATATATGGATTCGGATTTATTATTTAGATAGTCTCGGATGAAAACAACCGCCAAAGTTCGATTTAGTCATATTTGTTTAAAGTGGGCTATTTAACAGTACTAGCATGTTTAAGTTAATTACATTTGTTTCTTGGTGAACCATACTATACAATAAGGTTGGCAGTCGGCTTGCACCCGGCTTATGCTGACTCGAATTTATAAATGTGCTATTACACGTATTGCACAACAGTGGCACAAGCTATTTTAGGAGCTGTATATTAATGTAGCTTCATAAGTGAATATCAACTGAAATTTGATGGAAATTTTCAACTTTTGTTTGTAAACATGCACGTGTTTAATGGGATAATCGTTCATGTTTGTTTACACAATAACCGAAATACGTGTGTAGAAAAAACATGTTTCATATCGCACTGCATTCACTGATTTTCCAAAGCCCCCTCATAATCGTGATATGAGGTTAGATTACGAGCCATACTTACTTGCTCTGGCCCGGAAGTGCCATTGGTTCTTATATACAGCTTGTAAAAGAGCTCGAGTCACTGTTTTGCACCCATGCATTACTTATATTTCAAGCCGACAATGACTACAATTTTTTTATAACATTATAGCTGGGATTTTACTACACATGTACTTAATTTTAAGGTTGACATTAGCCGAACTAAATATCAACTATTTTAGTGTTCTGGAAAATGACACATTACCAACAACGGCGCATGCGCGAACTGCTAAATAACACACTCTATACAGTGGATAACTGTCAACATGATTCTAGATAGTCTGTTATTAAATTGAAATGTGTCCGACGATTCCATGTGTCGAGACATAAGCACAAAACACTCATGTATGTACGCTACCTCGACGTGCTTCAGCCAAACATTGCTTGCAGGCAAACATAGTTGCATGTTGCCGCCACGTCATACCAGATGATCTACCTGCCTCAGTTTCAATGATACACTATTAGCGCGTTTTAAATTGTGAATTACAATAAAAGGAACCCTTCCTTGGAATTGATTCGCTTATTTCGATTAAAGAATCCAGATAACCCACATTTTCAACCAAATAAATGTGTGTGTTTTTTTAAAACAAGTACCAAACTTTCATGAGAATTTAAGAAATGGCATCATGACATGACGTCATATAATAATATGGAAGTCAGACATGATCAAACATGTGCTAACATTAAGTTAAAGACTATTTAATCATTGCATTGGTCAATTAATTAATTTTAGCCCGTGTAGTGACATCCTTGGTCTACTATATGCGCATGGAGGACATCTAAGGAATAGTATCCATAACATAGTTTTCACCATGCCAACTTCTTTCCTTGCTAGGCAGCGACAACATCAGTTTTGGATTAATTGACAACTAAACATAATCAGCGAAAACGACAATAACGTCTTTAAACATGACCTTCCAAATGGCCCTATTACTGGTATTAAATGTACATATTGATAAAGCTTAAGAATTATACGTTTAAGAATGTGATTATTGTTTTATAATTCGTCTTTATTCCATTGTATCCCGACCTCATGGCAGCATTTGTTAAAGCCAAAATAAAAATATTTCTCTGTGTTTCGTGGCATTGACCCCGTGGTGACATGGGGATAACAGGATAATGACGGTTCACTATTAATTGTGTGTTAGGTCAAGGTCATTGTGAACTTAAGTGTCCACAGAATAAAACATGATGATTTATGCGGGTAGGTTTTTCTTGGGTCGACTGCATCTCGTTAAATCACTGCTTGTTTATAAACTTGCTCATTAAAATAAATGCTATTCAATATATGTAAACCTCCAAATAAATGATAACATATATAATAGTTAAAAATAGTTTTTAACTGGCAAGCACGCCCCTTTTCAAAGAAACTCCCCTATCGTTGAAAAAACTAACAATATGAATAATTGTAGCTAAGTTTTGTCTCTTCAACATGTCTAGATTTTTACATATTGTTTTCTTATCTTTTTAATAATATGAAATTTTTTTTTTCTTTGATTCAAGATAGTGATGTTACTGTTTGATTGTTGACTTGTCGTTCATGCATGACAGCAACGGTGGAGTTGTGGTCGTCATGAAAAGATGTTGAACTTTAATTACCCCCCCCCCCCCCTCCCCCCAGGACTACTTCCAAAACTTAACAGGACTGGTAAAGATTAACAATTACAATGATTTTCATTGATTTCTGATATGTTATCAGGCCAAAATAGTTGCTGACTTACGCCACATGACCAACGAATTGTCGATGTCGTTTTATGACGCTTCCATGTTTGTCTCATGTTAAATGTGAACGTCCATTTTTTTGGCGATTCAACACCAATAGGCAATACGTACGGCATGTTACAAGAAATCGATCAATATGGAATTCATAAGTCGAATATTTTGAAAAATGCTGCCATCCCATTGGTTACAAAAATATTTTAATCATTATGTTGAGAATAGTTATAATAATAATAATAATTATTATCATTATTACAAAAGAAAGCCTTTGTTGATATCCTGTATCACGTCATGTTCAGTGTGTGAACAGTAAGCTACGTATCGTTAAAAATACCTCAGATTGTAAAGGTAGCACTAGCTTGAACAAGACAAGACTTAAAGTGGCTCGCTCATGTTTTTGGACCAAAAATAAGTTTTCCCTTGAATGCATCTGAAAACATTTACTCCTTCATTATTTTACTCTATGATATCGAAATTGCATAAAGAAATACAGTTATAGCATGAAAAAGTAGTTTGGGTTAATTGGGTTCAAACCCACATCGGTAAAGTCAAGATTTTTTGTAGAAAACAGCCGGCATGTCCTCACGGCCATCGGGACTTTTATGAAAATGGTGGTATGTTGACCTGTTAATGATACATTGATAACATCACGAGATAATGTCAATTAACCAATAACGCAGCCGTAATTAATTTTCAATCGCGTTACTAACACTAATGAAAATTATGGTCTTCAAAGAAGATATTTGAGCAAATATCAACATTTGCTGAAGGGTTCCAGCTTTTTGTGTTATTGTTGTAACACTCATAATAAGTTTGGTTCTGATGAAGGGGCGCTAGTCAAAGATTACATCCCTATAAGTTACTCCCCCTCTAACGTCAAATTCTGGATATACCCCTGTTTATATACGACTAAATGCAGCAAACTGTATTTGTCTGAGTTTCAATTCAAAAGCTAAATCAACTGCTAACTTGCAATCAAAAGATACGCTTTACCCCCAAAGGACCAAGCTACTGGGCGGGCCTTTATAGCGACGACTACTGCGATGGATCCAACCAGTCCCCCATTGACATTCCGGCTGCCGCCGACATGACGTACGACGCAGACCTTACCACCGCATTCACGTTCACCGGATATAGCAGCATGGCAGCCTCCAGTATCAACGTCACGAACAACGGACACACAGGTACCTCTTACAGTGTTTCATATTGTGGGAATATGGAATGGGCATTGAGAAATGTTTCGTGAGTTTGTACATTCTATGAAGATGACAGACAGGCCTGTAAGTAACAGCCTTTCAACTACACCTGCACCAGCAGCAAAACAAAACTAAGAACCTGTATGTTTTAACTTTCCTCCCTTATTCACAGTTCAGATGTACATTAGCGACCCCCCCCCCCCCACCTACATGTCGGCCCCAGGTGTGACAGGACAGTGTAAATCCTTTAAGCAGGTTGCAGACACCTGCTGTACCCGTAGTGTTATAATTTTGTTCCTTGTATACAGTTGAAAATTAGCGAGTCAGATGTTGCGAACCCAACCAGTTGGGTGAAGGGCTGACTAAATAGTATTATCAGTCATTCGGACTCCTCGGCCATTTTTCTCTAAAACGATCTCGGGTGTATGCTGGTACATCGGTAGAAGTAGGTCGTAAATTTTTAAATTATATCATTAATTAAACGCAGTCTTTTAGCTTGAATGTTTTGTTCTAAGTTTAAATTGATTGACAGTAAAGTGTATTAGTGCAAACATAATTCAGATTCCCAAGAGTTAAGTCATTAAGATTAACTGCTAAATAAAATTACTACGCGATCTTCTTGCACCGTCCATACACATCCGAGGTTGTTTTCGATAAAAATGGCCGAGGACCTCCGAATATATTATCAGTATAACGAAAGCCGGGTCCAAACAAATTAAGTGCCCGTATTTTTGCCTTGTACACATTTTCTTTTGTACACAGTTCAAATGAGCATCAGTGACGCTCAAGTTGGAAACACGTACATGACGGGCGGAGGACTCGACGGACAGTATAACGCCCTGCAGCTTCATTTCCACTGGGGACCCAATGACGACGAGGGCTCAGAACACACCTTCCGGGGCTATCAGTTCCCATTAGAGGTACTTACTTGCTACGTATGTAAGTCATTACGTAAAGATCGGTATAAGTATTTTCTTGTACAGCCGTCCAAGTAGTCAAGTAGTCTAGAAGCCAATTACATTGTTGAATGTACAGTCAAAACTCGCATTGTCGAAGTTATTGGGCAGCTGTTAATAGTTCGAGATAATGAATATTCGTAAGATCCACATATTTACCAAAACGTCGAGATAACAGAGTTCGATACAGCGAGTTTCGACTGAAGATACTATTGTTTATGAGGCGAATCTAAGGCAATACCGTAGAGAAACTCTATAGCCTCGCCACGCTTGTATTTGAAAATACATGTATTGGAATATTTTATTTTGGAATGAACCAGTTTCTAAAACATATATTTTGTTAGACCAATGCTTCATAATCTTAAATGGTGAGTTTTAGTATATATTGTTGAAATAGTCTTTTATTCAAAGGTTTTAACTATTGGAACATATCAAATCTACCATTTTTATATAATGCTATTATGTTATTGCTTTAGCTCAAAGCACAATTACTCGTGAATAACCGAGTCATGAAACCCACCACCAGACATTCTCGAAAGAGTGTTTTATATGAAACAAGAAAAAAGTTGATGCATAGCATCAAGTCGGCGCAATGAAATTAGAAGAAAAACGTGCATGCAGATAACCAAAAATGGTTATTATTTTAATGATAATATTTTTTATGGACATTATTGTTAATAATATTGTTACAATAGTTAATAGTTAAATAGCCCGGAATTATAGATATTCTGTTGTTGTTTTTTCAAGCTAATCCTCCGGTTAAAACTAAATTATAACAAAAATATACATACGTTTCTTCGGAAGAAATAGAATCAATGGTATAATACATAGATTTCAATGACATGAAATTCACCTTTTTGTACCGGCATGTATGTGAATTCCTTGCTTTATATTTTGTATAAGTTTTTGTAACACATTTCACTCATATGAGTATATAGAATATTAATACTATATATTAAGAGGGAAATACCTGGAGTTCATTCTTTCGAATGACATTTTCAAAACAAACAATTAAGCTCAATGTTAATTTTTCAAAACTCAACATTTTTGCTGTCACCAAGGGAGATTACTGCGTAGGAGGTTTACAAACATAAAGGATATTGTAATAGTACCGTGTAACCTTCATCTATTTTAACTCAATCGGAACACCTCGGCCTGGATTTATCTCGGAGATGGCCGAGTTGTTATGATTGAGTTAAAATTTTCAAAATGATAAGCAGGGCTATTATAATTTAAGGTTTCATTATCAATTAAAGTGTAAAAGTTTATTAAACATACTAAACTTCATATTTTATCATGCAACGCGGAAACTATTGAAAGCAATGTTCTGCAATTTATGAACTAGTCCCTAAGTTGGAATATTTCCAAAGTAATATCAAATAAGGGCGCCGACTAATGATATAAATCAGACAGTAGCGGTACGCAGAAACTCATTATATGTGGTACGCAGTCTCGCCTCATATCCTTTACTGTATGCAAGAATCAGGTAGAAAAAGAAATAATTTTTATACTCAATGGAGAGTGGGTCACACACATAGTGAGCTTTTATGTAATGTCATGTTATTTATTTATTTCAGTTGCACATCGTGCATATAAAAGATGGGGTAGCAGATGTCGCCACTGCCCTCTCACAGTCTGATGGGCTGGCGGTGCTCGGATTCTTCTTCGCGGTATATACTTATTATTACACAATTTATCGACTGATGTGTTTCGATGGTACATTATGTAGATTCGTCTTAAAGGGACTATACACCAGATGATACAATTGCAAGTAAAAAAGAAAATTGTAAAAAAGCGAAAGTATTGACATCAGTATGTGTAACGCAATGAATCTTAATTACTGATGTATCACATGGCATACGACACATGCATCTTTCGCAGTTTGTGCGCAATTTGACCTGCGGTCTCGACGGATACGTGTTTACACACCGCACTCGACGTAATACAGGTCACCAGAAAAGCGTCCTATCATAATATCCTCTATTTATTGGGCAGGCAACCTTCTCAATCGGTCACGTCCTGCAGTAATCATCACTGATGGTGCTAATGTTATAGAGGTTATTACAACCATCACAATCGGTCACGTCCTCCAGTTATCATTACTAATGGTGCTAATGTTATAGAGGTTATTACAACCATCACAATCGGTCACGTCCTCCAGTAATCATCACTGATGGTGCTAATGTTATAGAGGTTATTACAACCATCACAATCGGTCACGTCCTCCAGTTATCATGACTGATGGTGCTAATGTTATAGAGGTTATTACAACCACAACAATCGGTCAGGTCCTCCAGTTATCATGACTGATGGTGCTAATGTTATAGAGGTTCTTACAACCATCACAATCGGTCACGTCCTCCAGTTATCATCCCTGATGGTGCTAATGTTATAGGGGTATGACTCCCACAATATTCGGTCACGTCCTATAGTAATCATCCCTAATGGAACTAATGTGAAAGGCGTTGTTATTGTTACCACCATCGGTCACATTTTACAATAATCACAACTGATAATGCTTATGTTATGGGGGTAACTCCTCCCACCTAATATAGGGCACATGCTAAAGCAATAATAAAGGGGTTATTACTAGCAACATAATGTCACCTTCTATGCAGAAATCGTTACTGATGATGCTAATGCTTTATGCTTTTTTACACCAACCATAATCGGAAATTCCCTAAATTCAGACAACCACAACAATCGGTCACGTTCTGCAGTAATAATCACTAATGCTGCTAATGATAAAAGGGTTATTTCAACTGATTGTTGTGGTATTAATAAATCATATAGCACTAGCATCACCAGTGATTACAACTGTAGGACTTGACCGATCTGGATGTTTGTAAAATGTCTTGTATTGTTTAATACTAAACAATGGATGTAAAAGAAAATTTCATAAAGCATGGTACTTGCTTGTTTAGGGCAATATCTTTGGAAAGTAAATATTCTTCTGCAATTGTTGTTTTAACTTTATATGCTTATTATTGAATGATGGTTGTATTTCTTTGTGTTCACAGATAGATGACCACGACCAAGACAACTCTGCCATTGCCCCACTGATCACGAAACTAGCGGACATTCCATACAACGGTACGGAAACGAATAACATCACGGTTAATAATCACAACATCATCATCATCATAATCATCATCATCATCATCATCATTATCATCGTCGTCGTCTTTTTTATCGTCGTCGTCGGCGTCCTCCTCCTCCTCCAACTCCTCCTCCTCCTCCCCCTCCTCCCCTCCTCCTCTTACTCATCATCATCATCATCATCATCATCATCATCATCATCATCATCATCATCAACATCATCATCATCATCATCATCATCATCAACAGCATCATTATCAACAGCATCATCACCACCCCACCACAACCACCACCATCATCATCATCATCATCATCATCATCATCATCATCATCATCATCATCATCATCATCAACATCATCATCATCATCATCATCATCACCATCATCATCATCATCATCATCATCATCATCATCATCATCATCATCATCATCATCATCAAGCAAGCACTCCAGGTACGACACCGCGTGTCTTTATTATCTTAAATGTTTTTTGTCGTCACTAGGTGACGAATCGGTGCTGGACCTGGATTTCTCAGAGTTAATGCCAACGAATAGCACGGAGTTTTACCGCTACAACGGTTCACTGACCACACCCAATTGTAACGAGGCTGTAGTATGGACAGTATTTGAGCACAAGAACTACATCTCGTCGACACAGGTACACATTATTTTTATATCCATTATAATACACATATTGCATTTACACAATTTAGTTTTATTCCCCAAATGATTGCCTGCTCTAAATTCAATTCACACTTTGTCCTTCAACTGTTTTACCGTTGAAATATGCTCGTCCTTCGCCAATAGACACCACATAAGTTAGAGTCCAATTTTAAAGATCTAAAGAAAAAAGTGCGCTACCTCGGTCGCAGAATGCTTATTGCTATGTACAAGACTATCGTCCCGGTCACTTTACAGACTGGTACAATAACTTATTGCTGTATGCAAGACTATCGCCCCGGTCACTTTACAGACTGGTACAATAACTTATTGCTGTATGCAAGACTATCGTCCCGGTCACTTTACAGACTGGTACAATAACTTATTGCTGTATGCAAGACTATCGTCCCGGTCACTTTACAGACTGGTACAGTAACTTATTGCTGTATGCAAGACTATCGTCCCGGTCACTTTACAGACTGGTACAATAACTTATTGCTGTATGCAAGACTATCGTCCCGGTCACTTTACAGACTGGTACAATAACTTATTGCTGTATGCAAGACTATCGCCCCGGTCACTTTACAGACTGGTACAGTAACTTATTGCTGTATGCAAGACTATCGTCCCGGTCACTTTACAGACTGGTACAATAACTTATTGCTGTATGCAAGACTATCGTCCCGGTCACTTTACAGACTGGTACAGTAACTTATTGCTGTATGCAAGACTATCGTCCCGGTCACTTTACAGACTGGTACAATAACTTATTGCTGTATGCAAGACTATCGTCCCGGTCACTTTACAGACTGGTACAGTAACTTATTGCTGTATGCAAGACTATCGTCCCGGTCACTTTACAGACTGATACAATAACTGGTACAATAACTTATTGCTGTATGCAAGACTATCGTCCAGGTCACTTTACAGACTGGTACAATAACTTATTGCTGTATACAAGACTATCGTCCCGGTCACTTTACAGACTGGTACAATAACTTATTGCTGTATACAAGACTATCGTCCCGGTCACTTTACAGACTGGTACAGTAACTTATTGCTGTATACAAGACTATCGTCCCGGTCACTTCACAGACTGGTACAATAACTTATTGCTGTATGCAAGACTGTCGTTCCGGTCACTTCACACACTGGTACAATCCTTGCTGTTATATGCATGGCTATCGTTCATGTCTTTTCACTAACTGGTACAATAAGTTGTTGAAATATGCATGACAATCGCTCGTGTCACCCTCATATTGGTAGTGTTTTACTAAGCACATCGCTTATCAAATATAATTTACTCTCCTTTATACAGATGGCGGTGTTCCGAACCCTGTACGAGAACGCCCAGGGTTCCACAAACAGCTTGATGACCACTAACTACCGTCCTGTGCAATCGCTCGGATCAAGGACCGTAACGAAGAGTTACAACACAGGTAATAAAGACTATGTTTGCCCACAGATGAAAGGCTGAGATCTTGCAAACTTGTTTTATCCCAGTGTGAACCCCAAGGCCCATTTTCACTAACGTATATTTTGTAAAAGTGCTATAACAGGGACAGCTATGGTCAATATTGCTCTGTTTTTGCAAATTTTGCGAAAATATCTGCAAACCAATGAAATAAGATTGTTGACAAAAATCAGATCGTAGATTTTCATATTTCCGTTCGAAAAGTAATGTTTAATGCCTTAAACCGTTACTAACGGTTTAAGAAAAATGCACAAAACATCATTATTTAATTTAAATATAAACATCTGCGACCTGAAATTTGTCAGAAATCTTATATAACTGGTTTCCATGGATTTTCGAAAAAAAATGTCTCGTTCCAAGACAAACCATAAAAAAGTTGTCAAAACGTTCAATCTGTGAGAGTGCAGCTATAAACAACAATACTGCACTAATTTCTATTTACTGGAAAATCAAGATATGCAGTTTTGAGTTCCGGGTCTCAAACTCATAATCAAGGCGTAAATAAATACGGACCTAGGCCCCAATTTCACGAAATATCTTTAACACGGCAACGCTAAATGTCTTATTTTAATTAGAAAAACTACTTGAGTGTTTGTTTTACAATAAAAACAATATTTAATGGGGTCTTCCTCAAGATGATAATGAGAATATACCATTGTATAAATCATACCATATTCTGCGATCTTAGCTTGTGCCTATTCTAAGGAACTTTAGATAGTTCAATAAATTGAAATCAATGCTATACAAGCCCTATACCCCACATTTGTTAATAATTGATATTGCATGAATACTGAATCTAATATTGTAGTGTGCGTCTGCCTCTAAGGCTATGATCAGTGTGCCTTCAAAGATCACATGTTCTACTGCTTTCTCGGGTTGTCCCTGGAGGTGTCTGTGTACTGTACAGACATATTATAAATCACTTCAAGAAAAATAGCTTTTTTTTCGTTCAATTTTGAAAGAACAAATGCATCTTGTGAACTATATTGGACAGAAAAGAAGACGATACTTAAACTCTACAGTCCACAATTTTCGAATGCATAAGTAGCTTATTTCAATTAGTTAAAATACAAATGTAAATTTAATTTTGATAAATTAAAAAACGGTGTATTGGGTATACTCGTTAAGCCTTTCATAAGCCTTAAAACTCATAACGAAGTAAAATTTACGTAAATCGTAGTAAAAACAAAACAGTTATTAGCTTAGCATAATCATGTTATAAGGGATTTAAGGAGTCTGAGAAATTGAGGCAGGAACTTGTGTCAAACCCATTTACTTTGTGTTTACTTAATATCCTTGTTGATTATATGAAAACTGTTCAAAGAAAATCGTGAGTGGAATATGTATTAATCTATTATATGATTTCCTTGATGATTTCAGACGTTCCAGATGACTACAGCTGGGGTTATCATGGCTATGAAGGTACCGTCTCAGCTTTATTGGTTGGGGGTGGGATTTGCACATCGTAGGAGCGATATAAGCGCCACATTTACATCACTACACAAACGTGATCGTGTTTACTTTAACCGTATTTGAACGTTTACAACGACTTAACTTCCTGGCGTAATCCAGATTTGAACATAAAGTGGTCGGATTTCTGTTGTCGAAGCAAAAATCTATCGAATTGTATAAAATCAAATACATAAATACCAGCAAAATGTATTTGAGCCATGGGCTCACGAACCTCAGATTCATCAAAAACGACGCTTACAAACTACGACAACCTCTTACATAGCTAACTACATTTATTCATACGAACAAACTACGATATATTGTAGCTGTATTTCTACCCCACCAGGTGCAGACACATGGGGCTTGTACTACACCGACTGCGCCCTAACAAGCCAATCACCCATTAATATTCCAAGCCCCAACAGCATGACCTATGACTCGAGCCTACAGCTAGATACACTAATGTTTAACAACTACGAGGTGGACTTTACCGGGGAGATACATAATAACGGACACACTGGTAGGTACTGTTTTCAATAACGGTCATTTTGGTAGGTCTCATTTTGGAAGGTAATGATTTCCATAACAACGGGCACTCTGGCAAGTAATGTTTTCCATAACAACGGGCACTTTGGTAGGTAATGTTTTCCATAACAACGGAGACTCTGGTAGGTAATGTTTTCCATAACAACGGAGACTCTGGTAGGTAATGTTTTCCATAACAACGGAGACTCTGGTAGGTAATGTTTTCCATAACAACGGGCACTCTGATAGGTGATGTTTTCCATAACAACGAGCGCTCTGGTAGGTAATGTTTTCCATAACAACGGAGACTCTGGTAAGTAATGTTTTCCATAACAACGGGCACTTTGGTAGGTAATGTTTTCCATAACAACGGAGACTCTGGTAGGTAATGTTTTCCATAACAACGGGCACTCTGATAGGTGATGTTTTCCATAACAACGAGCGCTCTGGTAGGTAATGTTTTCCATAACAACGGGCACTTTAGGAGGTAATGTTTTCCATAACAACGGGCACTTTAGTAGGTAATGTTTTCCATAACAACGGGCACTTTGGTAGGTAATGATTTTCAAAACAACGGGCACTTTGGTAGGTAATGTGTTCCATAACAACAGGCACTTTGGTAGGTAATGATTTTCATAACAAAGGGCACTCTGGTAGGTAATGTTTTCCAAAGCAATATTACGGGCACTCCGGTAGGTAATGTTTTCCAAAGCAATATTACGGGCACTCCGGTAGGTAATGTTTTCCAAAGCAATATTACGGGCACTCCGGTAGGTAATGTTTTCCAAAGCAATATTACGGGCACTCCGGTAGGTAATGTTTTCCAAAGCAATAATATGGACACTCTGGTATTTTTTTTCAAAACAACGTGCATTCCAGATAGTATCACCCGTCCATAAAATATAGCGTAACATGTAAAGTATATGTACACATGGATGCATTGTTCTTACTATGATAGTAAAAACACAACTATTTGAAATAAATAATTTGTCAGGTCCTGAACCATTTATTCCAACTTTTGTCTTTTAATGACAGCATGTTTCGCCTACTAGTTAATTAAAGTATAACCGCACTCTAAAACCAGCCAAAAAAATTCACGAGCCCCATGATATGTGTATTATCCAGTGCAAGTAGACATCCCTTCCTCTGCCGACCTGCATCTGACTGGCGGAAATCTAGGTTCCACATACAAAGCAGCGCAGCTTCATTGGCACTGGGGCGCGGACGATACCACCGGCTCCGAGCACACATATCAGTCAAAACAATACCCTCTTGAGGTAGGCTAGATTTCTAGGCGTATATAGATGTTGTGTCACTCTGACTAGTTTTTTTCCCAGTAGAAAATACCTCATGTCTATGCAAATACAACATATTGGAATAACGCATGAGGTAGGGAATATACAACCATACACTATTTCTGGATACCTGATGATATCCGAACGAGTATCAAAAATACATTGATGAACCGAATTCATTCAATCGAACTAATTAATGAGGAGAATGCATCAGAATTTTCAGGGTTGTTATCATATCTTTTCAGGGTGAACTTTAAGAAAACTATTATTGCATTGTTCTTCAAACCGATTCCGGATACCACTTATATTTTAAATATGTATAGTAACATAAAACAAACCGTGTGAAGTCAATCCCGAATGATACACTTTTGAATTTTCTACTAGTCCACGGTAGCGTCCAAATCCCCCCCCCCCCCACTCACTTGTATTGTCACTGTTGTCAATAGTACAATACTTGCTACTTCAGTATTTTCATCACAATATTGACTGCGTCAACGTTTTTTTTCAGATTTTGCCAGCAAAAGTGCTTGTCGTTTCAGGTTCACATTGTCCATTACAAAACTTCCTATGGGAGTCTTGCCAGCGCCGTGTCGCAGTCAGATGGTCTTGCTGTCGTAGGCTTCTTCTATAAGGTATTATATTAAACATACTATAAGTCTTTTTTCGAAAGTAACGAGGTATAGCAGGTGATGGTTCGCATGCTTGGACTCATTCTATCCGGATTTATATTAACCAAAGTTAAGGTTCATGCGTATTCATATTCTACAAGGTATGACACTTAACATACTAAATGTCCACTGTCGAAGCCTTCTCCTTTCACGTAAAACATTAAGCATGGCAAATGTCCGCTGTCGAAGCCTTCTCCTTCCACGTAAAACATTAAGCATGGTAAATGTCCGCCGTCATAGCCTTCTAATGCCTCTTGGTACATGCAACATGGTAGATGTCCGCTGTCGTAGCTTTCTCCCACCACGTGTTACATTTAGCGTTGGTAAAGCCCGCTGTCGTAGCTTTCTCCTACCACGAGTTACATTTAGCGTGGGTAAAGTCCGCTGTCGTAGCTTTCTCTTACCACGTGTTACATTTAGCGTGGGTAATGTCCGCTGTCGTAGCTTTCTCCTACCACGTGTTACATTTAGCGTAGGTAAAGTCCGCTGTCGTAGCTTTCTCCTACCACGAGTTACATTTAGCGTGGGTAAAGTCCGCTGTCGTAGCTTTCTCCTACCACGTGTTACATTTAGCGTGGGTAAAGTCCGCTGTCATAGCTTTCTCCTACTACGTGTTACATTAAGCGTGGGTAATGTCCGCTGTCGTATCTTTCTCCTACCACGTGTTACATTAAGCGTGGGTAATGTCCGCTGTCGTAGCCTACTCGTGCAACGTGATACATCAAACATGGTGAATGCCCGTTATTGCAATTAATTTACCAGGTGTAACAATTAACATGTTTAATGTCCGTTATCGTAGTCTTCTCCTACCACGTGTTACATTAAACATGGTTAATGTCCGTTGTCGTAGCCTCCTTCTACCACGTGATACAATAAGCATGGTTAATGTCCGTTGTCAAAGCCCTCTCCTACCACGTGATACAATAAGCATGGTTAATGTCCGTTGTCGAAGCCTTCTCCTACCATGTGATATATTAAGCATGGTTAATGTCCGTTGTCGAAGCCTTCTCCTACCACGTGAAACACCAACGTGTTACATAAAACATGTTTATTGCCCGCTGTCGTTGCCTTATCCTGCTACGTGATACATTACACATGGTTAATGTCCTCTGTCGTAGCCTTTCCTGCCACGTGATACATTAAACATGGTTAATGTCCGCTGTCGTAGCCTTCTCCTGCCACGTGATACATAAAACATGGTAAATTTCCGCTGTCGTAGCCTTCTCCTGCCACGTGATACATTAAACATAGTGTATGTCCGCTTTCGTAGCCTTCTCGAGCCACGTGATAGATTAAACATGGTAAATGTCCGCTGTCTTAGCCTTTTCCTGCCACTTGTTACATTAAACATGGAAATGTCCGTTGTCTTAGATTTCTCCTGACATGTGTTACAAAAACATGGTAAATGTCCGTTGTTATAGCCTTCTCATGCTACGTATTAAATTAAACATGGTTTGTTTTCGCAGACTTCTTCTGTTGGGTATAAAACATAATCATATGTATTACATCAAATACAGTAAAGATCCATCGGCTGCAGTCATCACTTTTTGCATGTGTTACATTGAACGTGAGTAATGCCCTTTGTTGGTGTTGTTTCGTAGGAGAAGCAAATGGATCACTGCTGTCGTTGTTACACTTTGTTGACCGCTCTTTAACATAAGCAAATCGTATCAGCTAGACCAAGCTTAGATCGTTGGCAAAACTTATTGACCTTATTTGATAAACAACCAGATGCAATTATTGAAATATATTGTTGTAGGTCTCGATTCGTCCAAATTCACTTTTTCGCTTTCTTCCGCCAGTATTTCCTCTCCATGTTTTACCAAATAAACGTAAGAACGATGTTACTGAAAATTGAATATCGATCCAATTTTAATAACCAGACAGATTACTGTTGTAAATAAATTGTCGAAATTTGATAAAATAAGATGTGTTCAGCCCATATATTCAATAGTTCACAACAGTCCAGTATTACAATTTCACGCTCAATGTCGACAACAAGCCATATCGAATTAGTCTTAACAGAGTTATGGCCCTTAACTTGGCGAATTGGGACATTACCACTCTCTATAAACACTTTGCCTGGCAGTATTGTTATCATTATATTCTATTCCACCGAAACAACAAATCGTGCATATTTCTACTGAGCAGTTTAAAAAGATAAAATGTGTAAATTATTTGAATTTTTGTTTGGATGCAATCTGATATTTAGTATAAATAATTGCCATTTGTATCAAACCAAATATATTTTTTTGACTTTCTTTGAATATATAGCTGTCCACTCGATTGTATGTGCTCTTTATTACTATACTATTTAAGATTGTTCCTATAATATGACAAGTGAATTTGACAATTGTTGAATATTACTGTTGTTTTTTTAAAAAAAAATACGATATTGTTTCTTTTCTTGGTAGCAGAGATACAAAATTTCCGTTATACATATTAGTGTCATTGTATATGCACAGTTTTGCAATAAAGTTGCATTTATGGAAATTAGCTTAAATATATAGGGGATATTATGATAGGACGCTTTTCTGGTGACCTGTATCACGTCGAGTTCGGTGTGTAAACGTATGCGTCGAGACCGCAGGTCGAGACGAATACATGTTTACTCACCGAACGAGACGTGATGCAGGTCACCAGAAAATTGTTTTATCGTAATATTCCATTTATTATATACCTGCCTATTTAATTCTTCCTTTTCATGTTTTGGTTTCAATTTGATTTAATTTTACCACCATCTGTCAAATGCGCGTATGAATTCGAATGTGTTAATGTAGTGTGTGTAATGAAGTCAAGGGAGGCTACTACAGCCAAACGAAGTCAGAAGTTACAGAATTCCCTTTATTGAGCAAAAATAAGAACAAAATAAAAAAAAATTGGGCAAAATTAACAAATTGCTAATACGAAAACAAATATCACAGCACAAAAACATCAAAAAGCGGTACTTATTTTACGAGTATACACTAATCGTCATTTCCTTACTAGTAGTCGTAACGCGGCCATTTAAAAAAAAAGTAAATATACGTGGGATTTTTTGACGATAATATACATAATTGAGGGGAGTTCGTGAGTCAATCGCTATTTCTATCGATGACGCGAATTCTTCTTTATATTGGCGAGCTGCTCACATTTATGATAATTAACACGGATAATCATTAATGCAACAATTTATGAACTTCGAAATGGACAACAACTAGATAGACAGGAAGTTTAATGTATTTAAAAGTTGACAGGCTTTACCAGGGTTTTTTGTCATGATATTTTTTGCAACGCGAAAGTAATTCCGAGATTACATGATACGGAATCAGAAAACGACAGTATCATGATACGGATTTTTCAATACGCCGTGCTGTATTTTCACTGTTGGATATGGAAAAGAAATTTGATAGGCATATAATAAATATATTTATTCAGTGCCTTAAGAGTTATATTTATATTACTCGTACATGCTCATTATACTTGATTTAACAATTTCTTATATACTTATTCATATATATCATACATTATTTTCAGATTGACGCAGACGACAATGCAAACTATTCCACGTTGATATCGGCTCTCTCAGACGTGCAGTACAAATGTAAGAAATCATTTTCCCTATCAAAACATTCACCATCTTAACACGCATTACTTTAGAAATACGCATCATAGTCAGAACATATCGTGTTTAAGTGATCCCATCCACAATATTTTTAATATTTTTATTACGCATAAGTCTCATAAACTTTAATGTTAAAATATTATGTACGGTGTTGCATTTATTTTTCATTCGTGAAATATTGATCAAGGACTAGTTAATTACACATTTAAATGTCAACTATGAAAAGTTTATCAACAATTACAAACGTGGTCATATAAGTATAGCTAATTTGATGGAAACAAATTAAAGATCATTACTGATATATTGTTTACAAAGTAGCCAATACAGTTTTTGAACTTATTTCCAGTGGGTGTTTTTGTATATGATATAATGTGTGAAGGGTAAAAGGCTTCATTTTAAATAAATGAATTATCACCGTAATACTGGTGACCCAAATTTAAAGAATGTTTTTTTTTTCTGATTAAAAGGGAGCACTTATCTAAGTGTTAATTCTCAAGTTAATAAAAAAGTTTAGAACTTTTACTTTGCAGAAATTATTAACTGAATGAATGTTTTTTATTGGAATTTATCGATGTTTGGAAAAATGCCCGGTTTTATATACCGCTTATATTTTCCACGTGGATATATTACAATTATTTTGAATAGCGGACACAACTTACAATGTTTCGATGAACGTCCGGGACTTGACCAACAGTGAACTTCCGATCGACGGCATGACGGGAACCAACTTGACCTACTTCCGATATCAAGGCAGCCTGACCACACCTTCCTGCTCTGAGGTGGTCACGTGGACAGTTATGCTGGACACAATTAAAATCAGTTCTACTCAGGTGAATATATATGCTATAAGATTTAGCTCATCACTTCAATTTTATGTTTGTTTAGTCGTCAATATGGCTTAATCTACGTTCAATGTCAACCAAACTAAGGGAGCATGTTATGCCTTGATGACTATATATATCAGTCTACATGTAGTTTGAATACCAGCCAGAATCCACAGCACCCTTTTAAATAATGATTCTTGTATTGAATTAATTAACCTTGAAGTCTGTTTTGCTATTGCCAATCAGTGAAGCTCAGTCAATCTACTGGCCGGTACTACATCTCTTGTAAAGGTTTAGTCTTCAAATTCGGATAAGTCCATATCTTATGAGTTCTCCATAGAGCGCGCACATTTGACAGTTGATTTCTCTGTCTTAAGCATTCGAAAACCGGAGTTTGAAAAAATAAAAACGGGCCTGCTATCCGTGATGGGTAGCTGTCCATTGATTGTGTCTACATCAGAGTTGTCTAATTTGTACGTATTTCGCATTGTTCGCTCCGTGACTTTAGACAAATGTCGCCTATGATCACCAAATGTTCAATTTATTACTTAGATAACTGTCCTACTAAATCATTAATCGCTTTGCAGAGTTGTAAATAGTAGTTAGATAATGGCAGAGTTAAACATAAAATACTAACGGGTGCTTACCATAAAAACATAACAACATCAGGAACATTTTTGTTTTACTAGGTGATTTGTACTGCATAGCGATAGTATATGTCAGCTTCATCATCAAATAACGCGTGAATTGCTTTGGTTTTCTAGTTGGCGAACTTCCGAGAGGTTTCCCACATTAAGTCTGGGGCCATTGGCACGTATGACAAGATAGATAAGAACTACAGGCCCGTTCAGGCGCTAAACGGACGGACAGTGTACAAGAGCGCCAACATCAGCGCTTCCGGGCGCATCATGGCCGCCCTGCCGACGATAATCTTTATGTTACTAGTGTGTATGACATTTCTGTGATTGACCATGCACCTTAATACTCCGTAACAGCGTCTTATTGTTTGTCCAGTTCATGAGGCCAATGCAAATGGACTGAAGTACATTTATTGATAAAGCAAACCATTTACTTTTATCAACTTTTTATAGGGCAACTAAAAAGGCGCATTGTTACAAACTTATATGCGTGCATGTTGTATTATCTCTGTTAAACAATGACTTTTTATTTAACACACATCCCGTTTTGACAAGTATTCTTGTCTCATTGTAAAACAGTGATGGAATTTTGCTTTGTCTAAATTATGTATAATTTATATATGTAATGACGTCACGTCAAGTTATTTGTTAGATAGACTGGCATTGTATATAAATTATCTGTAAGTCCTTGAGACTGTTGAATGATATTATATAGTTAAAACAATCATTTTGTATTAAACCGGTTATCCGTCAATTGAAGGCGAATTTAAGCTTATTAAAGTGGTGTTAATTTTTGAATGAATTCCTTGTACGATAAATTTAGCGATGTTTATAAATACTGTACTTTGTCTCAATGGTGTGCTATGTCAATACTGTTATATGTAATTGTTGTACTATGTTCATTCGTTTTTACGACTGAGAATAAAGAAATACACATGTAATCCCTAGAACACCTTACTCGTTTTTAATATGTACGTCCATCTTCAAGATGATGCAATGAAAACTCCACCGACCAACTAAGCAGCCCAACCGATCTTGATACTGTTCCCTGTGGTCACAAGCCAAATAGACACGTTACACGAACAACGCTTGAAAACACACAAGTTTTACATACGTATTCGGTACAACTCATGTGCAACAGTACATACCGTTCGTAAATCACCAGAGTATATTATTGCGTTTTTGTTAAGAGCGCTTTTCGGTGACACGCCCCGTCTAGAAAGTACTGTTAATATTTAGTGAGCTTACTTGAGTCGAAGTACACTCCTTTCAGTTCTAATATTATCATTTCATATACAATTGTGTAATAGCTTCAGAAAATCTCCGTGCACTCAGTGGCTACATGAAGTAGACACTTCAATATCCATAAAGTGTTATCAAAGTTGTGTTGTTTTACATGTATGGCGACATACTTTGGATGTACTACACATAATTTAGTAAGTATTTTTAATTAAGACAAGACACATTGTCTAAAATATCTTTCAGGCAAAATGTTTTACGAAACAAAAGCTAATGTGAGCTTGGCACCGTCGATTAACACATAATGCAGTGGATAAACACTTGACAAGACAATGACATTTGATAACCCGGACATGTTCGTGTAAATGATAATATTTCAATACAGATACAAGAGCTGTCGTAGTAAGTGACGAATGCCCCCGAAGTGCCATTCAGTTCAATTGTTTATGCAGTAACTACTATGCCTACATTCAAGAAGAGCTTGCATAAACTTTAAGCATATGTCATCCCCTGATAGTTCACGGATACTATTTTGTTGTGCATATATCAATACGGGCAATCACTGGACCATAACATGTTTTTATGCGTTGAAAATCCCCCAACGCGTCTTCCGTTGTAGTTCCAATTGACACAACAGTGAGTATGATTTCATGACTTTCATTTTTGGATGATTATACGAGTAAATCTAAAAAATACGGGGAATGCAGTTCAGCAAAGAAGTGACTATGTCTTGTGTTAAATGTTAAAGTTCTTAATACAATCTGGCTGTCTAGAACTTCCATCACTTGCTACACATAACATTATAGCATCATCACAACGTATTCCATACATAAAACTATTACACACTGCTTACTTTCTAGTCTGTACAGGGTTACCTACATTAACATGGTCTATTAAGTGTTAATAATAATAATAATAATAATAATAATAATAATAATAATAATAATAATAATTAAAAGAACATTGCATTTTATAAAAACTTATCTTTTTTAATCTTGATTTGCATTGCACGAAAAAGACAAAAAATAAATACTTTTGTGTTCTAAACAGAGCTGTACGTAAACATAATACAGAAAAAAAATGTATCATAAGCGAACGCCAACAGCCTTCAGTACACTGGGGAAAAGTGTACTTAATTAAATAAGCATACTTTGAATTGCATTTTAGTTATAGTCAAACGCCAACGCGGGCGATGACGCAATCCATCAACTTTCTTGTGAAAGAAAGAGCAGACGAACTAAAAAGTGTTCTTTTGTGCATCATTCAAGAAATTAACAACGCTTGTTATTATCCATCAGAAAGAAGCACGTGATGTGATTTTTTGCCTCTCACAAGTATTTCCGAGCATGGACTGCTCCGCACCGTTGTGTCTAACCTCAGCTGCTGGTACAACTTCCAGTGGGTCGAAAATCACGCCACCAGGGATGATTCTTAAGTTCCTTTGAGCGCTGCTGTGGTCTTATGATTTATGAATTGTTCTTTACTCTGTTCATCTAACGTCAGTTTTGATTGACCGCTATGTTTTCTGGCACTACCCCAAATCCTTCAATTGCCATTTACTGCCGTTAACTGAACATCGGTCATTATCATTATTGGGGTGGACATAGGAAGTCAACTTTATGTTTCAGGACCACATAAATCTCCTTTCATCTATCTTATTGGCGGAAGAAGGCTTAAGAATATAAAAATAATGACCACCATAAGGTGTTGGCTACACAGCTTTTCATAAAAAAACATTGGATATCATATTATTCCAGCATTATTTGTTTAATTGCCGAGAATCCCTATTCGAAAGGTGAGAGCATAGGTAGCATGTAACGTGTAAGTCCGTACGTCCGTAAGGAATCTTTTTTCTCGGGGCATATGTTAAACGAACAATTTTAAAAGCCATTATCTATTTTCGTCGTCAATACGTTTGAAGTTGATTAACTTTATTGGTTTATTGGCATTAAATAAACTTTGGCAGCAACAAAATGTGGCCACAGTGAAATTATTAAATTTCTTGTCCTTCCGGATGATTAAATTTGTTAAAATGATTTCTGGAAGAAACAACACATAAGCCGGTGCTATGAATGTTTGACAATGATGTAAGTATCATCTGTCAATGAAGGTGTTCAGATTGTTGGTGTCATACTTTGGTTGATTTAAGTGCTCCCAGGGATCACATTTCCAGCATGTATTAGCTTATCTCAGTCAGAATAACATTTTGTTCGTAGTCATTACAGAGTCATGGTAAACTGGTTTGTTACTAAGCTTATCTATGTGAATGTCATTGTATTATAAGTCCCGTTGAGGAAAAAGTATCATGTGCATCATATATTGTTAAGTTGCGTAAGCCCTTATATATAAAAATGTTGTTTTTTTTCGCTTACTTTAGTCAACACAGAATGGACATATCAACCTGTCGTAAGTATAAATCCTGTTGATGTTTGTCCATCTAAAACATATGTCACATGTAAGTACCGTATCGGGTGTATTAAATGTGCGTTAAAAATAGTGTAAGTGTAAACCAGCAGTGGGCAGACACAGTAAAAACCAAGATCATGCATACAAGTTCTTATTTATTCGAATAACTGATAGCACAGTCATTACCCGACGATTGCCGGGATGTTTTCTGTCTCCCAGATGAGAAAGCCAGCGAAGGTACTGTAGTTGTCGCCATGTATTGCTTCGTCTGGGTCTTCGTTTCTGATCGTGACATCATCGCCTTTGTTGAGCTGGAGAACTATTGTCTGCGATATTGTTTCGTATTGACCTGACGAAGTGTGCAGATACAGGTGACTGACAAAGTCATTGTTCTTGACAAATCGGAAGTGTGCCGTTTAACCTGGGTAGCTTAGTAAGGTGGTGGAAAACACGTAGATACCGGAGACAGGCGCGACGAACGATCCTAGATGTACGTTGTAAGCACCGCCTACGTTCGTAACGACTCGGTTGAAGGCGATTGGCTGAAGTGCTCCAGCATGCGTGATGTGATTCGTTAATGTGGCTAGGAAAGCTACGGGGCTTCCCACGTACTCTCGGCGCATCCTGTTGTAAGCTATGAAACAAAAAACACTTGTTTAAACGTTTTATACAGTAACACGCATGTTTTGTACGATATTTCAATTCAGTGCAAGTTTACCCAGTAAATGGCATATATCTTTCTTTTTAGGGCGCGATTATAAACAAATGCCAAGTACAATTTTTAGGCTTAATTTTGGAAGCCTTTGCCTTTTTACAGACGACACAATACATAATTTCATAAAAGGAGCAACACGAAATGTATATTTTGATTTAAAATAATCTGTATACTGTATTAAGCTCAGTATTTATATAAAAAAACATACTGCCATTACGCCAAATATACAAATGTACTAATACCGTTGTCATACGTTGCCTTGCGGACAGAAGCTGACGTGCCGGATGGTCCTGAAGATTGCGCGTGCTCCTGTCCAGAAGTCTCGTCTGAGTTATTTTGATTCTTGTCGCTTTTACTGCGAACTATTTCCTCGAGATGTTGAATCCGAGAGTTTTGTTCACTTATTGTTGCATCTTGGTCGGCGAGAAGCAATGTTAGACGTTCCACGTCATCTTTAAGGGAGTTAATCTGGGTGTCTCTGTCGTCCAGACGTTCGAGAACGTGGCCCATAGCGCTTTGTAGAGCAGAAATGTCATCTTTTAACGAAGTAACGTCCTCAGCAAATACTTGTGCACACAATATGCCTACTATTAAACAAAAAACCAGTCCTTTTGACTTCATATTTCATTCACGAGTGTGTAATTTATCAAGGATGATCAGGCAATACGTGGACTAGTTTTCTTATCGTAATATACTGACGTCACAGATGTCAGGCTCTAATTAAAAAAGTTCGTTAACTTACATGCACTAGCATGGATATCAAAATGTAATTCAAGAATACAGCAACAATTTATATGCCGAAAGCATACATGTATGCACCGAACACATGTGCAAATTAATTTTAAAATCCCTCCTTGCATGACAAAGCTAAAGCCTACACACGGATACTCTTTTGTTGTGCATATTTCAAAGCGGGGAATAAAGTTCCACATAGTATTGACTTTGTCTTGTATTAAATGTAAACGTTCTGAAATATAACTAGTAACTTGTGTAACTTGATACACAATCATTATAGCAGTACATACTTCTGGAGATCTAATTCTCAGTCATGTTGAATTCTTATTTTATTCGTTTGTTTCATTTATCAAATGCGATTTGAAGTTACGTTCTTGTCTGTATATGATTTCAAATTTTAACATGGAGTTACAACTAATTAGCGTCAAAAATAGTATTTAATGGAACATAATTGTATTTTATATAAACTGAACTTTATGTTATTGTTGAACTTTACATTGCATGAGAAATTTAGGCACAAAATGACAAATTTCATGTTCTAAAACAAGCTGTTCTAAAACAAAACACATAACGAGATAATCTTAAAGCGAACGCCACCAACCGTCTGTTTGACACTGGAAATAAGTGTACTTAATTCAATAAGCATTTTAGTTATGGCCAACGCGTGCGATGACGCAATCCATCAACTTTGTTGTGAAGAAAAGAGCAGACGAACTTAAAAGTGTTCTTTTGCCCATCATTCAAGAAATTTTCAACGCTTGTAATTATCCCCCAGAGAGAAGTAAGTCATTATTTGCCTCTCACAGGTATTTCCGCACGTGTGCTGCTATGCACCGTTGTTTCTTACCCAAGTGGCTGTTACAACTTCTGGTCGGTCGCAAATCACATCTCCACTATGGATGATTCTGAAGCTCCTTTAAGCGCTGCTGTTGTCTTATGATATATGAATAGTTAATATGCTCTGTTCGTCCAACGTCAACTTTGATTGACCCCTATGTTTCCTGGCATTCCAGTAGTTGATTACTCCCAAGCCCTTAAATTCCCATTTACTGCGGTTGAAAAACGGTCATTATCATTATGGGGATGGACATAGAACACCAACTTTTTGTGTCAGGAACACAGAAATCTCCTTCCATCTATATTAATGGTGGGAGATGCTTCAAGAAAATAAAAATAAATAATAATTACCACACTAGTGTTCATTGCAATAGGTGTTGGCTACGCAGCTTTTAATATGTATATGAACAACTACAAAAACAAGTCCAGTAGTCGCAAGATTAAACATAAACCCCGTTAAATGGCACCGGGTTAACGCCAATGACAAAGAATACAAAAACAAACAATCACTAACCAGAAACATGGAGCAACAACACAAAACTCCACAAACAACACATACATAACATTTAATATCATTTTTTCGGGTATCATATTATTCGAGTATTTGTTTTATTGTCAAGATATCTCTAAGGAAAATCTTTTCTTGAGCATAAGTCAATCGAACAAAAGCCATTATCTTTTTCCATCGTCAATGACTTTAAAGTTGTTTATCTTTTTTTGGTTTATTTTGCGTTAAATGGTGTGTGGCAGCGGCACAATGTCGCCACATTGTAATTTTTTGTCCTTCCGGACGATTTTATGTGTCTTAATGATTCTTGGAAGAAACATCCCTTAAACCGGTGTTAGCTATGTATGGCAGTGATGTCTTTATCATCTGTCAATTTACATGTTCAAGATTGTTGTTTTCATAGTTCGATTGATTTAAGTGATACTAGAGAATCTCACTTCCAGTGTGAATGAGCTTTTCGCTGTCAGTATAACATTTGTTCGTAGTCATGACTTTAAACAGAGTCATCGTAAACTGGTTTGTTACTAAGCTTATCTATGTAGATTCCATTGTATTGTAAGTCCCGTTGAGGAAAGTGTAGCTTGTGTTAGTAGTCTGCGCCGTAAGATGTTTCAAAATGGATTTTAAAGAATCGGTAATTTTAATCAACCCAGCGTGGACAAATCTACCTGATCGTAGAAAATAAATTATTGTGTTGTTTCTTTCCTCGATAACTTGTGATACATGTTCGTTGAAGGTTGTACATAAACTGCTTTAAAGGTGTTAACCAGCAGAGGGAAGACAACGTAAAACGAAGATCGTGTAAACAAGCTTTTATTTTTCCAGATAACTGATAACACGGCCATAATCCAACGATGGCTAGGCAGATTTTAAATTACGACATGAGAAAGTCAGCGAAGATATAAAAGTTGCTGTCATGTATTTCTTCGCCAGGATCTGCGTTTCTGATCTGCGAAGTGTGCAGAAACATGCGACTGGCGAAATCATTGTTCTTGGCAAATTGGAAGTGTTTCGTATAACCTGGGTAGCTTAGTAACGTTGTGGAAAACACGTATATAACCGTTACAGGTGCAACGAAGGATCCCAGATGTACGTTGTGAGCTCCGCCTGCGTTCGTTACGACTCGGTCGAAGACGATTTGCTGAATCTTTATTTTTTATGAAAATGTGTATGTACAATTTAACCCGATCGATCCAAAACCGATCGTATATTAGTAGTTATAATGTAATTGTAGAAGTACATGTTTTGTATGTTTATAACAACGGAACATTAAATGAAAATGAAAATGCACATGCAGTTATGGAAAAGCATCAAAACGGACGGCTGGTTATGCAATAGAAACGGAAACGCTTGCTTGTTACGCATCATGCGGTCATGGAAAATCGGCCTTTTCCGCTCAACTCCTATGTACTGGTAGAGGTACAACAGTCACTACCAAACTAATATGATGCTATTAATTAGCTGATTTCATATTGGCCCAGCTATGTGTCCGAGATTAGCTGTATTGGCATGATCCCGAAGGTGTATTGGTTGTATTAAACTCGAAATGATAATTAATGTGGTATAGCTCCGAAAATAAAAGACTGAGGTTTATGCAATAGGATACATGGGCGCGAAATATACGTCATTCTTGTAAAGAAAACCCTCGATAGTCCACAATTATCTCCCATTCCTCCAAGGGGAAGATAGCAATAACATCACAGACTCTCGTGTCAAAGACGCAACATACTAGGCTGTAGACTTATCGTGTGATGATAACGTTATGACGTTATCCGCATGTTGTTAAACAGTTCTTATACCACATGTGAAAAAAAAACCTTTACCCAGTGTGTTAATATTATAAGTATAAATGTCAGTAATACTCTCAACTATATTTAGTACGCATGTAAAGAATTTACACATCTAATAACGAGAGTTTGTCCAATAGAAAACCTAAAACTATAAGATCTTATGTATTTGAAGTCGCAATGGTGAACAAGTAACATTAAAAAGGAGCACTTATCTAAGTGTTAATTCTCAAGTTAATAAAAAAGTTTAGAACTTTCACTTTGCAGAAATTATTAACTGAATGAATGTTTTTTATTGGAATTTATCGATGTTTGGAAAAATGCCCGGTTTTATATACCGCTTATAATTTCCACGTGGATATATTACAATTATTTTGAATAGCGGACACAACTTACAATGTTTCGATGAACGTCCGGGACTTGACCAACAGTGAACTTCCGATCGACGGCATGACGGGAACCAACTTGACCTACTTCCGATATCAAGGCAGCCTGACCACACCTTCCTGCTCTGAGGTGGTCACGTGGACAGTTATGCTGGACACAATTAAAATCAGTTCTACTCAGGTGAATAAATATGCTATAAGATTTAGCTCATCACTTCAATTTTATGTTTGTTTAGTCGTCAATATGGCTTAATCTACGTTCAATGTCAACCAAACCAAGAAAGCATGTTATGCCTTGATGACTATATATATCAGTCTACATGTAGTTTGAATACCAGCCAGAATCCACAGCACCCTTTTAAATAATGATTCTTGTATTGAATTAATTAACCTTGATGTCTGTTTTGCTATTGTCAATCAGTGAAGCTCAGTCAATCTACTGGCCGGTACTACATCTCTTGTAAAGGTTTAGTCTTCAAATTCGGATAAGTCCATATCTTATGAGTTCTCCATAGAGCGCGCACATTTGACAGTTGATTTCTCTGTCTTAAGCATTCGAAAACCGGAGTTTGAAAAAATAAAAACGGGCCTGCTATCCGTGATGGGTAGCTGTCCATTGATTGTGTCTACATCAGAGTTGTCTAATTTGTACGTATTTCGCATTGTTCGCTCCGTGACTTTAGGCAAATGTCGCCTATGATCACCAAATGTTCAATTTATTACTTAGATAACTGTCCTACTAAATCATTAATCGCTTTGCAGAGTTGTAAATAGTAGTTAGATAATGGCAGAGTTAAACATAAAATACTAACGGGTGCTTACCATAAAAACATAACAACATCAGGAACATTTTTGTTTTACTAGGTGATTTGTACTGCATAGCGATAGTATATGTCAGCTTCATCATCAAATAACGCGTGAATTGCTTTGGTTTTCTAGTTGGCGAACTTCCGAGAGGTTTCCCACATTAAGTCTGGGGCCATTGGCACGTATGACAAGATAGATAAGAACTACAGGCCCGTTCAGGCGCTAAACGGACGGACAGTGTACAAGAGCGCCAACATCAGCGCTTCCGGGCGCATCATGGCCGCCCTGCCGACGATAATCTTTATGTTACTAGTGTGTATGACATTTCTGTGATTGACCATGCACCTTAATACTCCGTAACAGCGTCTTATTGTTTGTCCAGTTCATGAGGCCAATGCAAATGGACTGAAGTACATTTATTGATAAAGCAAACCATTTACTTTTATCAACTTTTTATAGGGCAACTAAAAAGGCGCATTGTTACAAACTTATATGCGTGCATGTTGTATTATCTCTGTTAAACAATGACTTTTTATTTAACACACATCCCGTTTTGACAAGTATTCTTGTCTCATTGTAAAACAGTGATGGAATTTTGCTTTGTCTAAATTATGTATAATTTATATATGTAGTGACGTCACGTCAAGTTATTTGTTAGATAGACTGGCATTGTATATAAATTATCTGTAAGTCCTCGAGACTGTTGAATGATATTATATAGTTAAAACAATCATTTTGTATTAAACCGATTATCCGTCAATTGAAGGCGAATTTAAGCTTATTAAAGTGGTGTTAATTTTTAAATGAATTCCTTGTACGATAAATTTAGCGATGTTTATAAATACTGTACTTTGTCTCAATGGTGTGCTATGTCAATACTGTTATATGTAATTGTTGTACTATGTTCATTCGTTTTTACGACTGAGAATAAAGAAATACACATGTAATACCAAGAACACCTTACTCGTTTTTAATATGTACGTCCATCTTCAAGATGATGCAATGAAAACTCCACCGACCAAGTAAGCAGCCCAACCGATCTTGATATTGTTCCCTGTGGTCACAAGCCAAATAGACACGTTACACGAACAACGCTTGAAAACACACAAGTTTTACATACGTATTAGGTACAACTCCTGTGCAACAGTACATACCGTTCGTAATTCACCAGAGTATATTATTGCGTTCTCGTTAAGAGCGATTTTCGGTGACACGCCCCGTCTGGAAAGAACTGTTAATATCTAGTGAGCTTACTTGAGTCGAGGTACACTCCTTTCAGTTCTAATATTATCATTTCATATACAATTGTGTAATAGCTTCAGAAAATCTCCGTGCACTAAGTGGCTACATGAAGTAGACACTTCAATGTCCATAAAGTGTTATCAAAGTTGTGTTGTTTTACATGTATGGCGACATACTTTGGATGCACTACACATAATTCAGTAAGTATTTTTAATTAAGACAAGACACATTGTCTAAAATATCTTTCAGGCAAAATGTTTTACGAAACAGAAGCTATGTGAGCTTGGCACCGTCGATTAACACATAATGCAGTGGATAAACACTTGACAAGACAATGACATTTGATAACCCGGACATGTTCGTGTAAATGATAATATTTCAATATAGATACAAGAGCTGTCGTAGTAAGTGACGAATGCCCCCGAAGTGTCATTCAGTTCAATTGTTTATTCAGTAACTACTATGCCTACATTCAAGAAGAGCTGGCATAAACTTTAAGCATATGTCATCCCCTGATAGTTCACGGATACTATTTTGTTGTGCATATATCAATACGGGCAATCATTGGACTATAACATTTTGTTATGCGTTGAAAATCCCCCAACGCGTCTTCCGTTGTAGTTCCAATTGACACAACAGTGAGTATGATTTCATGATTTCATTTTTGGATGATAATACGAGTAAATCTAAAAAAGACGGGGAATGCAGTTCAGCAAAGAATTGACTATGTCTTGTGTTAAATGTTAAAGTTCTTAATACAATCTGGCTGTCTAAAACTTCCATCACTTGCTACACATAACATTATAGCATCATCACAACGTATTCCATACATAAAACTAGTACACACTGCTTACTTTCTAGTCTGTACAGGGTTACCTACATTAACATGGTCTATTAAGTGTTAATAATAATAATAATAATAATAATAATAATAATAATAATAATAATAATAATAATAATTAAAAGAACATTGCATTTTATATAAACTTATCTTTTTTTAATCTTGATTTGCATTGCACGAAAAAGACAAAAAATAAATACTTTTGTGTTCTAAACAGAGCTGTACGTAAACGTAATACAGAAAAAATGTATCATAAGCGAACGCCAACAGCCTTCAGTACACTGGGGAAAAGTGTACTTAATTAAATAAGCATACTTTGAATTGCATTTTAGTTATAGTCAAACGCCAACGCGGGCGATGACGCAATCCGTCAACTTTCTTGTGAAAGAAAGAGCAGACGAACTAAAAAGTGTTCTTTTGTGCATCATTCAAGAAATTAACAACGCTAGTAATTATCCCCCAGAGAGAAGTAAGTCATTATTTGCCTCTCACAGGTATTTCCGCACGTGTGCTGCTATGCACCGTTGTTTCTTACCCAAGTGGCTGTTACAACTTCTGGTCGGTCGCAAATCACATCTCCACCATGGATGATTCTGAAGCTCCTTTAAGCGCTGCTGTTGTCTTATGATATATGAATAGTTAATATGCTCTGTTCGTCCAACGTCAACTTTGATTGACCCCTATGTTTCCTGGCATTCCAGTAGTTGATTACTCCCAAGCCCTTAAATTCCCATTTACTGCGGTTGAAAAACGGTCATTATCATTGTGGGGATGGACATAGAACACCAACTTTTTGTGTCAGGAACACAGAAATCTCCTTCCATCTATATGAATGGTGGGAGAAGCTTCAAGAAAATAAAAAAAATAATAATTACCACACTAGTGTTCATTGCAATAGGTGTTGGCTACGCAGCTTTTAATATGTATATGAACAACTACAAAAACAAGTCCAGTAGTCGCAAGTTTAAACATAAACCACGTTAAATGGCACCGGGTTAACGCCAATGACAAAGAATACAAAAACAAACAATCACTAACCAGAAACATGGAGCAACAACACAAAACTCCACAAACAACACATACATAACATTTAATATCATTTTTTCGGGTATCATATTATTCGAGTATTTGTTTTATTGTCAAGATATCTCTAAGGAAAATCTTTTCTTGAGCATAAGTCAATCGAACAAAAGCCATTATCTTTTTCCATCGTCAATGACTTTAAAGTTGTTTATCTTTTTTGGTTTATTTTGCGTTAAATGGTGTGTGGCAGCGGCACAATGTCGCCACAATGTAATTTTTTGTCCTTCCGGACGATTTTATGTGTCTTAATGATTCTTGGAAGAAACATCCCTTAAACCGGTGTTAGCTATGTATGGCAGTGATGTCTTTATCATCTGTCAATTTACATGTTCAAGATTGTTGTTTTCATAGTTCGATTGATTTAAGTGATACTAGAGAATCTCACTTCCAGTGTGAATGAGCTTTTCGCTGTCAGTATAACATTTGTTCGTAGTCATGACTTTAAACAGAGTCATCGTAAACTGGTTTGTTACTAAGCTTATCTATGTAGATTCCATTGTATTGTAAGTCCCGTTGAGGAAAGTGTAGCTTGTGTTAGTAGTCTGCGCCGTAAGATGTTTCAAAATGGATTTTAAAGAATCGGTAATTTTAATCAACCCAGCGTGGACAAATCTACCTGATCGTAGAAAATAAATTATTGTGTTGTTTCTTTCCTCGATAACTTGTGATACATGTTCGTTGAAGGTTGTACATAAACTGCTTTAAAGGTGTTAACCAGCAGAGGGAAGACAACGTAAAACGAAGATCGTGTAAACAAGCTTTTATTTTTCCAGATAACTGATAACACGGCCATAATCCAACGATGGCTAGGCAGATTTTAAATTACGACATGAGAAAGTCAGCGAAGATATAAAAGTTGCTGTCATGTATTTCTTCGCCAGGATCTGCGTTTCTGATCTGCGAAGTGTGCAGAAACATGCGACTGGCGAAATCATTGTTCTTGGCAAATTGGAAGTGTTTCGTATAACCTGGGTAGCTTAGTAACGTTGTGGAAAACACGTATATAACCGTTACAGGTGCAACGAAGGATCCCAGATGCACGTTGTGAGCTCCGCCTGCGTTCGTTACGACTCGGTCGAAGACGATTTGCTGAATCTTTATTTTTTATGAAAATGTGTATGTACAATTTAACCCGATCGATCCAAAACCGATCGTATATTAGTAGTTATAATGTAATTGTAGAAGTACATGTTTTGTATGTTTATAACAACGGAACATTAAATGAAAATGAAAATGCACATGCAGTTATGGAAAAGCATCAAAACGGACGGCTGGTTATGCAATAGAAACGGAAACGCTTGCTTGTTACGCATCATGCGGTCATGGAAAATCGGCCTTTTCCGCTCAACTCCTATGTACTGGTAGAGGTACAACAGTCACTACCAAACTAATATGATGCTATTAATTAGCTGATTTCATATTGGCCCAGCTATGTGTCCGAGATTAGCTGTATTGGCATGATCCCGAAGGTGTATTGGTTGTATTAAACTCGAACTGATAATTAATGTGGTATAGCTCCGAAAATAAAAGACTGAGGTTTATGCAATAGGATACATGGGCGCGAAATATACGTCATTCTTGTAAAGAAAACCCTCGATAGTCCACAATTATCTCCCATTCCTCCAAGGGGAAGATAGCAATAACATCACAGACTCTCGTGTCAAAGACGCAACATACTAGGCTGTAGACTTATCGTGTGATGATAACGTTATGACGTTATCCGCATGTTGTTAAACAGTTCTTATACCACATGTGAAAAAAAAACCTTTACCCAGTGTGTTAATATTATAAGTATAAATGTCAGTAATACTCTCAACTATATTTAGTACGCATGTAAAGAATTTACACATCTAATAACGAGAGTTTGTCCAATAGAAAACCTAAAACTATAAGATCTTATGTATTTGAAGTCGCAATGGTGAACAAGTAACATTAATCACGAATTGGTACAACATGTTAATGGAAGACGATATGTTTTAAGTAAATCTAGTAGACCATAATTGTTGGTTAAATTATACAATGAAAATTATATATAGTAATGTATCTGTTTAATGTAAAGAAAAGGAAGGAATACTGTTTAAAGGAATCTTTATCTGGCGGAAGTAAATCACCATTGACGAGTTTACACATGCAAAGTTTGAATTAAAATACAATGTCATAATTGTAATTTATATTTATACAACTATATTTGGACCACATCTTTTCCAAGATTAAAATACATTCTTCTTCACAATCATTTCTATCATTATCAACAATTTTACAGTATGATATACAATGCAAATATACAATGCAAAGATGTATAATAAATACACAGTCAACAACATGGGCAGATATTATATATGTCTTGTAAACAATATTTATAACTCTCTTACAGCTGATCTACAATGTAAAATATGTAAAGTCTACAGAAGGTTCATGAAATATATGAAACTAAATTAATATGTATGGAATTAAAGGTTTCTTGGTACTCCAGAGCGTTCAAGAGTATATAAGTGTTTTGAAGTTCTCACTTTGTTTTGCTACAATGATTAGAAAGAATGCTGCACTGAAGAATTAATATAATTGACAAAAATGTTGTTCTTTTCAATAATGCTGTATATGTCAGATATAAAACCAATCCTTTCATCAAGATAGTTCAACAATTTTTCGAAACATCTTAATTCCCTTATAACAATATCAGCTAAAGTTCACTTATTTTGTTTTGGTAAAAGTTTTGTTATATTTACATTCTTACGATTTTCCACTTTAGGAAATTATCTTTATAATTATCATGATAAACCCATTTAATTAAGAATTTTGGCGTAATAAAATAAGCTACTTAAGATTGTTACAATTAAGACCATTCGAGAAATCCGGTCAGATTAGATGAACTCATATGTCTAAAAATAAACGACTGTCGTTCGCTTCTTTTGTATGCAGCTGACGGTTCGTTATTGACGATGACTCTTGGCGTTGTACGCGTAACAGTGACGAATGGTATTTCGAAAAAAAATCCATTATGTTTTCGACGGATGATCGGACATAATGTAGATTTATATCGAACCAAACGTACAAGTTTGCGGATACTTCCTTTTTGACGTTAGTACGATCAAATAAATTTTCAACAATGCAGCATCCGCATTTCAGAGCTTCCTGGTATATAAATAAGTATATTGTTGATTGGCATGAGAGGAGCGGGAGATATTCATAAAATTCAACGTTTCAGAAAGCATGTTTATGAATGCGTACGTTTCATTGAGCGCGAAACCATTCTGGTGAAATAAGCAGAAGTTTAACTACTAAAGGACATAATAAACGGTCGATTAGACCATCTTGACCATCTACTCTCTGCTGGTATGGAATCCACGCGCATGTGCAGGGGGTGCTTCATCTCTTGAAGACACGCGCGTGTGTAGGCCATTATTGCGATCAAAAAACACTGTCTCATTTTGATACATTCTTATTGAATCTTCACCAGCCTCCTGCCAGCCAGTAACATATTCATCCCTTAATCGATCTGATTTTTCAGCACCAGCTCTCGAACCATTGCATGGCGTAAGATAATCGTCATCATCGTCTGCTCGATCATTCGGCCCATTATAAGGATACCCACTTGATGGATAAGGATAATCAGGCCTCGTAAAGCCATCCTCGGGCGTAACGTTCATATACGTAAGGTCCGTGGATGGAAGAAAAGGCTGATAACTGTGTGTGAGTCGACTCTCTCCCTTAGTACGTTTCTTCGGAAGTTCAACTGACATAACCGCCATTGCAGCCTCGCCAAGATTATTGTACTCACCGCCATCTGCTTGCTCGTCTTTGGTGAGTCGTCTGAAAACAATATTCAGTATTGATGCATTGTGTCTAAGTGAGCAATAGGTGTATACACATAAATACTCTCTGCGATTAAGATCCCTCTGAAGCACACCGTAAACTCAAAGTATGTCAAAAGCATCAGTTGGATTGAGATTGGTAATTGACAGTAATTGTATGTACAGCACTGTTACTGTGAATACACCAGAGCCCCATTTCAAAGGATAAATTTCGAGGCGTTACCCCGTTTGTTTTTGGCGTGAACTCCCCGTAACATCACGGATGTCATTGAGCACCCTTAGGAAGCGTAACGTTTATGACTAAGATTTCTTAGTGAAGTATATGGCAAGTGAAAAATGAAAAAAACCTGAAGGTTCATGGAGGCCCTTAACATTTTGCTTTCATGTCATTTGCATAAATTTACTTTTATACAAATTAACACGCGATTATTCGGGTACATCCATTCCTAAAAAATGACACAAATAATCCAAGAAAGCCGCCAAAATCTCGATTACCGTCAATTTATCCAAACAAATTTAACACAACAGACATAGAATAACATCAAAATACTTTACATGTTTTATTCATGAGTCGATGAACTTGACGGTACGTCCAAAACAACTTTTGGTTGAAGACGATGGCAAAGAGACGCTAAAAGCGCTTCAGCAAGCGGTCACATAAACGCCTATATCTGGCTGTGTTGTACCAATTGTTATGTGAATGTTTCATTCGCTTACCTGGGAGATTTTGCCGTGCTTGTCGGACCAACAATTTCCGCCGCTGTGCTGCAACCATGACGGTCACTAGCCATCAGCTCATCATTACTGACAGTGCCAAGGCTGGTAATAGGCGCGTAGAGAGAGTCTTCTCTGAAAACAGTATTGATAATGCTGTCAACTAGTAAGATGTTGTTGTAAGTATTTGTCGCAATCTTCTAACTGTCAATAAGCATTTAAGGTTGAAATAAGCTTGTCATGTCATCGAGCTATTGGTACTTTCTTTAAACTTTAATGACCCCATATAATAAATATATATATACTACATTTCAAAAAGCCCTTTCATATGATACAAAAATAATATGGGGCTACCAGACATCGACAAACGACATATTGGTACCTCGGATATGGTACACTATGTAAGAGAGTTCTGACTCAGACCAAACCAAAAAACAATGCATCTCAATGTGCAGATATGTATACATTCAGGCGTCAAAATGAAATGGTCTCAGGTGACATTGAATAAAGACGCAGCAAGAATCATTTCGCTTTAACCGCTCGATATGTTCCCTGATACAAATTTAAAGCATATCTGACCGGCTCTACCTTTTGCCTTTCCTGCGGCAGATGCACACGACGACAATTATACTGACAATTACTGTCACCGCTCCGCCACCGCCCGCTGCCATGGCAATGATTGGTAGCTCCGTTGGAGGTGTAGCTGATGTTGAAACGCATAAAACAAATAAAGGTAAAGGTATTGAACCATCATTTAAATGATAACTTATTATAATTAATATATAAATATATTCTATGAACTATTTAATTAATACTAATGAGATAATTTGTTTTATATCTTCAAGCAAGAAGAAGCAGGGATGCATAGTGCAATTTTGATTGATACAATAACAGCAACGCGATGTATTATTGTTGTACGTTGTCTAATGTTATCAGCATGAGAATCTGCTAATTACTCTCCTGATAACTAACTAGGATATATATGATTTATTCACCAATAATGCCTTACTGTGGTACGTTGTCTACTGTACTTGTCATGATAATCTGCTAATTACTCATTATATTCAACAATCCTATCTTTAATTTTCATGAACATTCTGTATTATCATTCTTTTTCGTTTGAATAGGTTGTTTTCATTTTAGAAGAAATATTTCCCTACCTGTACATATAGCACCTAATGACGCGTTCCATCCTGTAGGCAGACATTTGAGTTTGAAGGGAGACGCAGGCATGTACCCGTTTGCACACGTGACTAAGCATAGAGCGTCTGGTTGTTGGGGGCAACAATCCACCAGAGCGGATATAGACTCCTCCTCAATGACAGGACAGCGAGAGGCTGAACAATGAAGAAACGTACTAAATAACTATAGTATGCAACGTGAGCAATAAATTACACGAAACATAGATGCACATAGTTGTTAACAACGCGTTCACTGAAATAGTGATGACAGTATACATGAGCAACAGCAGTTAACACTTTTAAAACAAAATATGTCTCCGCTTGGAGAGACATATCGAGGCTGAGACTACTTTTGAGATCATGATAGTGACGAAAGGTACATGAATAATGTTATAAGTAATTGCTTTACGCTGGCAATTTGTGCTATTAATAATTTTGTTTTTCTAAAACTACTGTTCTTAAAGATATTTAAAGTACATTCGCAGAATAGCATGAGATACATTCAATCTGGTTTCACCTTTTTAGTAAACATGAAAAACTGATTTGTTTTGTCTTTATTTAAGGATGGCAAATATGGAGAAGAAAGGATTATTTCAAGAAAATCAAAACTAATAACACATCACAGAAGTGATGAAAAGCCACATACGACGCCTTGGGACAGTATTTATTGATTCAGGAAAATATTAAAATAAAATAAGCGTCATAAAAAAGTACATTTTACAAAACATGAACGAGTCCCCTTAAACTGATGTTCAAGGGCACATAAAAAGAATTGTACGGGGTCAATGAAAACGAGATAAGAGATGGGTCAAGAAAGATACGTAATGCACTATTACCCATAATAGTGACAACGTGCAAAAAAGTATCAGAGTGACATCTCCAAAACTGTCAGAGTAGTTCGCTCCACAAACTCCCATAAAGCCAAAAGAGTAAAAAACATATTCAAGGGCACATGACTCTAGGAAAAATAGCCGTGTGTCACGAATAATATGTCAGGCACTATCACGTACCAAATATCAGAGTGATACCTCTTAAACTGAGGGGACAGTTCGTTCTACTAACTCCCATAGAGCAAAAAGAATAAAAGTCATATTCAAGCGCACATACCTCTAGGACGATATAGCTGTGTGTCACGAGTAATATGCCAGGCACTATCACGTACCAAATATCAGAGTGATACCTCTTAAACTGTGGCGACAGTTCGTTCTACTAACTCGAATATAACGTGAAATAATCACATTCGCAACTGACCCTCAGACGAAATGGCCGTAGGTCATAGAATTAACATCAGGCACTGATATACATCATGGTTGTAACGTGTACCAAGTATCAGGGTAATAACTCTAAACTTTTGGGAGAGGTTCGCAATACAATATCTATATAAAAAACTACAAGCTCAGTAGCCAAAAGTTTAACATAAACCCCGTTTAATGGCACAGGATAAATACCAAAGACATAGAACACAAAAACAAAAAATCACAAACAAGAAACATGGAACAAAAGCACAAACCTTTCCAAACAGTCGACCGACAGAACAACCAACTAAACGGATATACCAAATATACCCCCTTTAAACTGTATTTGCATGTGTCTAATTATATGATCATGCACCCTGAACATTATTCTGTGTCATATATATTAATTAAATTGTATTTATTAATTAACTTGTATGACGTAGGAAAATGTTTTAAATTGTGTTTTTAAACGGTTTTCATCAAGTGACTGGACTTAAAATATTCAGACTAACAGAATAATTAATACATCATTGGTTTATAATCTTCTGAACAACTTACTCCTTTTACAATTTGTGTCATCCGTTTGCTCATCGCTGTCGTCACACGCGCACGTGCGTCCATTCGGACCGTCAGGCAGACATATATCGCTGCAACCGCCATTGCAATCGGCGCAGCTGGAATGAGGTGGTACTGTATCTGAAGATAGTATGTTAGTTATTAAAAGCGAGAAGATATTATACTTATAAAATTGATTTGTGTCTGAAACTGAAGTCAAATTTCAATTAACTTATTTCAAATTACTCATTTGCCACAAACAATTGTTTAGACGTTGACATTGGATATTTGCTTGTCATAATAAATCGAAGATTTATCAAAACAATTGTTTAAAGGAATTACCCAGTACTAATATTGTAATGTTTTTAAAACTGTTTCTGTTGAACGCTCGATTAAATTAACTCAACAAATGAAGCTTTTAAAATATGCTTAACGAGTGTTAAAAGTCAAATTCAAAATGATATTAATTTTTTACCCGAATGCGAAACGAAGAAGTTATTGAGAGACCCAAGCAAAGGATTCTCGAACACAACTTGTTGACCACTATCGTAGGCCGATGTCATTCGGAAGATCTTTCTGAAAAAAAAATAGTTTAGGGTAAAAAAAGGGTAAATGCAACATAGCCCGATTATGTGAAAAACTGTTTTGAAAATTTGGCTTTGTAAAAATAAGTATTTCTTTCAGTTCTAATCATTTATGAGGTATATAATGTAACGGTCCGCTGTAGGCGGCGAAAGTGCGTTCATAGTACGTATGCTTACTTGGTTGGTAATATTCAAATTAGCAAAGCCCGGGCTCTGTGTGAGTTGAGAATTTACTGTATATAATGACCAGCGGACGCTTCAGTGTCGAGGATGCTTTTCTCTGAAGAGATCTGTTGCGTCTTTGACGTCACACGTTACAATATATTGTAGGTACAGCTGGTAGTTATATGGTAAACCTTTAGCAAATGAATTTAGTTAAGATATAAACTATCGTTTTACACCTCAAGAGTGACTAAAAGATTTGCCTTCAGCATTATTTCTCACGCACACTAGATTGGTTGTGTCCACTTACCTTCCAGCTCGTGGTACGACATACACAAACTCTCCCGCCACATCCAACGCGATAGGGTGGAGACCTCTTGCCTGGTAAACCGTTTCTTGTGTACCGTCTTCCAGATGAGCCCTGCCAACCTTATCCCCAGTGTTTTCACACCAGTATAACCACTCACCTTAATTTAAACAGAGAAAATTTTTAATATAAGGATGTGTTCCTTTTCGTCTCTTCCGTTTATGGCGTATGAACTCCAAGGCAAAAATTGTTATTTTGTTAACAAATGATACAAACAAAAACAAACGTTTTTTAAGTTTCAATTTTATATCAAGAACTGAGGAAAAATATGATGCTTCAAACAAATTACTAATACAATCAAGAGTCAAAATAATAAAGTAAATAAAACATATCTATGTCATGAGGAGGGTATTTTGTTACGTACAAGCAATTTTGATTGGAAGAACCTCCGTACACACAAAATACATTTAAAGTATAACAATAACAGTCTAATGTTCAATGATAGCAGTGGTATGAGACACACAGACATTTAGGATGAGCATACCTGTCTCTGTATCAAAGACAATGTCTGTTATTTTTCCAGTAGAACGAATGACTACTCGACGTTTTGTACCGTCCATGCTTGCTCTGTAAACCTCCCATGATTTTACATTGTACGAATAGTGTTCCTCAATCCACGCCATTTTTCTAAAGTAAAACAAGTGTTACTTGAAGTTACAATGACCTAGACACATGGTAAATACACGCGGAACAAAAAAGGTAGTTCGATTAAATGACGTTTAATCTTTGAAGTACATGATGCAGGTATAAAGCAAAATTTCCAGAGACAATTCTTGTCCGTTAGTTTAGTATTTAAAGTTTCATTTAATAAAGAAACACAGTCCATTTACAACCTTTTTGCTTTCTTCTGTCGATATAACTAGGCAATGTTTCGCAAATATTAATATTATCCATACATGAAGATATTACTCAAGTCCAACATGCGTGCCGTTTTTTTCATACAACAACAACAACAACAACAACAGCAGCAGCAGCAACAACAACAACAATAGTAAGAACAACAGCATCCCACTAAGAACACCATACCCTTTTGACGAAAGAAGAGCAATAGACTTCATTTTGATGGAGCTGTCTGCTGACTTGTCAATAAGGTTGTGTGTTTTCCCATGCTTGTTCACTACGGATATTATGTTTCCCGTCAACACGTACACGTTCCCCGTTGAAGAATCAATGGCTAAGTACCCGTCATTTTCGACAACTGTGGAAAAAAGAATCGGGATTTGAAATTATCATTGAATTAGTATAGTTATTTGATCACAAACATTTAAATTTACAATCTACCATGCTAATGCTCTGGTAGTCACAGTCATGATTCTCATTAAAACAAACGTAAGAATACGTTTTAGTCAAATCAGTAATGCTCGTAACTGCCACTGCACCATATTCTCCCGCTGGAGAAGCTTCTCTTTGGAACTTTCGGGGGGATTGAATGTTGTTTAATGATTTTTGTAAATAGAGTTCTGCTGAAGTTAGTACCAGTGGGTGTTAACAACGTTGCACTTTTCATTTCTGCCAATGTACAGTTCCAATCAAACAGAATCTGCTTACTTTCAAAATGTATGTACATCAAACATCCCGAATCGACTTACCCTGTTTTGTCAACGCCTTTCCCTGGAGTTTGAACATTTGAGAAACAATTTTCTATATTTAATTCTCTTTAAAGGACACAAGCAAATACTTACGAACATCCAAATTCCTTTCCTCCGTGTCACCAATAGTCATTGTCCTCACCGTCTTTGAAACATCAGAATTGTCCACCCATGCTATTGTATTGGTGTTGCTGTCAAACGCAAGGGCTGCCGGAGTATTGTTCTCGTTGATCTCAAGAGCGACAACGTCAGAAAGGTGGGTTGCGTCATTATTTGCCTGGTAGAGTCTGCCATGAACTTGGTCAAGTATTATAAAAAAATCTGATTTCAATGTGCTTGTTATGCATTTTTTTCCGTAAGACAACGTGTATCCCAGCTTGCAAGCACACTCTTTGGTTGAATGGGGAAGGCAGAAGTGTTCGCATCCACCATTATTAACATCACACGGACCTGTAGGAGTAAATAATTATCATTCTGCATGCAATACAAAAATATTTTTAAAAAAATATGATTTATGGTGTTCAATAATGCAACGAACTTTTCGCAAACTACAATTCAAAGGGCTTTATATAATGGCAAGAACTACATGTTTTGTATGTTACCGTATAAATAGGTAAATAACCTGTCTCAGAAGGTTGTAAAGTGGTATCATACACATGCATATCATGGACGAAAGGGTGATAACTCTTTTTAAATGACAAGTAGATAATTGAGTTGTCGCCTTCATATAACACGTCGATATGGCGGTCCTCTTCTTCGGTGGAAGAAATTACAAACTTCTGAAAGAACACAACAAATGGAAAATGCAAAAATAGCATAGTGCTAACTTTACTCAACATGTGATTTGAATGTTTGGATCACATTGCTTTGAGAAGATATGATATTGGTGGCTAATGGTTGCCAGTTACCATATACAGTATTACGGTCGAGTTATGGTCTTCCTTTAAATTGAAGGAACACCCAGTGAATACCATATTGTAGTGCCCTTTGTCCTTAATGTACATGTACTTTAACTTTGCTTACCTCGTTGACATTTTAATTCAATTCATGATATTTTATCCTTTGAATTATTCCCCTATATTTCATTCGATTCTTTCGAATTATTTTATTAAATTAAGGAATAATTTATGATATAAATTATTGATGATGTTTGAACTTGAATAAACATGTTAAATGTTATTATTTGCTATTTCAATACTCCACGGACGACCTAAGGTTTTGAGACATTTTGACTATTAAATTAAATATGTTTCCAGGGTCCATGTTATTTCAGCATTCAGCATTCGGAGTACTCTGCTGAAGTATTTGTTAAGCAAGATTCCTATTGACATTATTTGGACGTATAAAAGTTCATGTCAATTAGTTACCCTACATGAGTGACGTTTGCGCGCTACATTCTTCTTTTTGAGCAAACGTGAGGTTACCTCATACGACAAAAGCTCTAAGCCCCTGCACGTTACTATGTTAACGCAAATATCTGTATCGAAAGACATGCAGATTTATTCGCAATGAGAATGCTTTTTAAAATAAGGAATATATACAACGTTACGAAATAAAACTATTGATACTAGAATAATCATCTCTGATATTTATATCTTTCATTTCAAAACCAATCTTAAATATATAAAAAATATTATAAAAATAATACCTTGTAAGTAGTAACCGCATGCCTTCTTTTGTTTCCAGCCGATTCCTTAAATGAGATCTTTTGTTTATCACCCAGTGTCAGAAATCCAATAAAACCGCCATTATCGTTCCAAACTAATCTGTAATGTTCAATTTGATCTCTACATAATTAACCCCAAATCATTCAACTCTCCAAATGTTTCACAGGGATAGTAAGAATACATCGAATGTATATGTTATGCTTGATTCTTATTCATATGTAATTCTTGTTTTGTCGATGATATCTTCGTAGTAGTTTTGATATAAAATCAAAATGTTATATATATATATAGTTGCTAAAATGTTCGCGCCTGTAATTCAAAATATTTAAATAAAGAAATATTACATATCAAACTACTATCGCACACACACACACGCACGCACGCACGCACGCACGCACACACGCACGCATTTTCGGAAGTTTACCTTTCTTGCAGCCGGTCGTATTCAAGATCAGTTGGCATTTGTAAATTGCTAGCTTTAACTTGACTGACGACCTCATTTGCTACATCGTATAAGTTTAATGAGTATTGCCCAGTAGTCCCTCTCGTAACGAAATAAATGTTCCTGGAAATTAGAATACAATATTTGTCGGTCCTATACTTTATAAATAAAACACAAAATAGAAAACGACCTAGTATTCGTGTGAGAAATTAATCTTAGAAATAAACAGCAAATAAAAAGAGCAAAACAGTCGCCGCTGTAGGGAGTAGAATCCGTGTTAAATTCTGGTGGTCACTCTTGAGTGGCAATCCAGACACTCGACGTTTATTATCGGTAGAAGGGACTGATATTTCTCGTATATGTTAAAATATATATTCAACAATGATCATTATATAAGCCATTGTACAAACACGTAACTTAATTGTAGACAATTATTTTGTTTTGCTCGTTTTTGTTCATTCTGAAAAAACTGCTGATACTTATCGAAATTATAATTAAAATATAACCTACAATACTACAAGCTAACAGTCCAGTAGCCAAATATCTTTAGGCACAATGCCTAACATTCATTTAACGAGCGAGACACAACGTAGGGAAGAGCATTGATGGACCGCACACGAATCAAAATACCTGTACCTTCGAACGAGCGAGACACAGCGTACGGAACAGCATTGATCGACCGCACACGAATAAAAATACCTGTACCTTTGAACGAGCGAGACACCGCGTACGGAACAGCATTGATCGACCGCACACGAATCAATATACCTCTACCTTCGAACGGTCAGCGAAACCTTGTGTAACCAACCTCATACTTTTCCCAACATTTATCAATATGTAAGAATATAAGATATAAGGCGTATTGCCTATTAGCCCGTACGTTTATAGTTAATATATAAAAAATACTAACCTTTTATGAGGGTCAACAGCTAGATTTGTAATTATCCGATCACTTGAAAGGGTCTTCAATGTAACGGCCGCGCTACTTTCGTAAGGCAGTATCGAATGTAATGTGCCGGAACTACTTTCAATCCAATACAAGCGGTGTGATATCCAGTCAAAGTCCATATCTGGAAACAAAGTATTGTATATGTATGTTAGAAGGGTATTATTAAATGGAATCAACGAATTCAAAATGTTATTGTCGTTAAAATATCGTCTTATAAAAATAACAGAGGTTGTATTCCCAATGAGCTCACACCGCCCTTTCGTAATCATTAAGATTTTATTTCACGTTTTCTAACTATTACTTATATTCACATATCCTGCATACTACCAATATATTGTATGAGCTGACATCCTAATATCAAATACTTATTACCTGTTACCGTTCTTGATTCGTCAGTCGAGTGAACGATGCGAAAATCATTGTGGAATGGGGTTTGCTCGAAAATATGTGTACCGTTCGAGAAGAATATTTTTCTTCCCGTCATATCAAGAGAAAATCTGAATACAAGTATGCATCTAAATCATTCTTATAAAAGATATACTAAATTCGAAAGTCTAAGCTAAAAGGAGCTATATTTGCAATACAATATGTCAGTTCACAAACGTTTAAGATAACATTGTCAGCCGTTATATAAACCAAGAGAGGATCTAAAATACATGTATGCATCTAAATCATTCTCATAAAAGCTTTATTTGCAATACAATGTGTCGTTTCTCAAACGTTTAACGCTATCATTGTCAGCCGTTATAACTGCTTTATATAACGACAGACAAACTGGACATACAATGTGAAATGCGTATTGTTTACAACGACTACCTTTTACTTTCACTCAGTTTTATCTTCAATTTAGTCGGTACACTGTACTCCTAAAGGTATCCGATATACAGAAGTGCGATGTTTTATGCCTGGTAACCCTCTACTATTTTCGTATCATTTGTTTGGGCTGCATGTGTAGGGAAAGACCATGTACAAATGTACAACAAACATATTACAAACAAGCTTTTTGGCTTTGAAATATTGCAAAATCGAACACTTCACATCCAGTTTCAGTTGAAATATAGAACAAAAATTTAACTGCGATGACTTGGTTTATGGTGAATTTTCTGTCGATGATTTTGCCTATTAGTAAAAAGCAAGCAATAACCTTTCAAATGGTATCAACATTATATCGGTTCACCAGGCATCAATGTGACACAATTGTCCAGTGTCACCTTATGTTTAAAACAAGTCCTTAAAGTTCTTCATTGTATTTACAAGTCATCAAATATCTGTGGAATAACTACGAATCTCTAGCTCGAGATAAAAAAACAATACTACTTCCTAGCTTAGAAGCAAGAACCAGACTCTCGGAGCTACGGGCGATCGGCGCTCACCTCAATATTTAAACTACGTCTTATCCACGTGATCTCACCTAGCTACCCTCGTTGCCTAGGTAATTCCCTAAGATTATGATCACGTGCATACGCAAGACCGCATTGTGTTACAATCAACATTTAACATTGCAGCCAATGACAAGATAACTTATTATGGCTCCGCTAATAAAGTTCTTTCAATAAGTATTTCCCCACCAATAACCTGGTAATATTTCCGTGCGAATCCTTGACAACACTGCAGTTGTAAGAGGAAGATGTGTTGTGAACGTTGAAAGCGTTGATGGCGATAGCGCAAATAGAGTGAGAGTTAGTAAACAGCATGTGCCTCTCGACGTTATATCCCCTGTCTGCAAAAAAGGTTAAGCGCATACTTTCCTTAAACATATCTTATGCATTTAAGTACCGTTCTAACCATGACACGAACAAACGCTTAATAATTTGAATCCACATGATATACAGATATACCACGATAACTGAAAGAAATGTAAAACAGTAACATAAAATATCGTATATAACATTTCTACATTTAAAAAAAAACATATTTAAATAGTAGTTGAATGAACTTGATGAATTCCAAAATACACTCACAGAACTGTTAAAACGAAATGTCTGTATGATTCTGCCTGATGATTGAAACCAAATGTGTATGTTACACTGTCAAGTCAAGGCAATATGTGTTTATTGTAGGATTTCATGTTTTTTTTAAGTATTGATTGGCCAATATTTATCCAAAAATTGACCAATCAAATCATTGAAATGCAAAAACTAACCTAAGGATAACGTAAGGACAACTTAAGAAAGTCTTATGCAATTGGCTGATGAGAGCGTACCTGAACATAGTTTTCCCCGGATATTGTCAAGCTGGTATCCATCTAAACATAGACATGCATGGTGTCCAACATCATCTTCGTGTGTACAAATTTGGCTACAATTAATAAATGAGCTTTCGCAACTTCCACCCGATTCATCACGGGGCTGGGATGCTTTGTCATACACCGACAAGTGGAACCATCGTTTGTCGTATTTCCTGAAAGACTGTTTGTCCGTGTTTTCTATCTGGATGTATCCAGTAAAGTTTAAACTTGGATCTTTTGTGTAGGCTGTATAGAAGACAAACCCCTGTGAAAAAGAACGTAATAAAAAGGAACTGGAAAAAATTTATTTCACAAATGACGTCGCTATTATGAAATAAAGTCATAATATAGTTTTGATAAGACCGCTGTTCTGACAAAACGAACGTTATTTCCTTTCCGATATATTGACGGAAACGTGCGAACTTTCACGATCTAATGCGGAAAAATAAACCACAAGTATCGGATTGAAAAACAAAATATTTGAGAAAACACTTTATAAGAATCAATTTCTGATGTATAAGGATGGACGATTTACATTTAAGTACAATTTCATTCATGTGTTTTCTCCTTTTGATTTGAATCGTCTTCAAGAGAAAACTCAAAACGTGTATCTTCAGTTTATGATTGACATTTTTTATGCATAATAATTCTGTTTTATCTTGATTTTGTGTATATTTAGAAGTAAGTATCATGTTATTTTCTGTAATTATTATGTCTATGATCAATTCCGAATCGTATTTAACGCGCTAGGTAAACTCCCTTGTGGTTGTGAATCGTAACCATTGAATAATAATTTAATAAAACCATCATCTATCGTTAGTTGAAGTGGGAAAGTGTCCGCCTCATAATATGTCGGGCCCGTTGGCTTCTGTGTATCGGCTTTCACCATTTTTAGACTTGTATGTTTTATTCATATTCCAGTTTATACAGCGATTATATGACGATTTGTTCGGACATACGTAATGCAGTAGTTTTACATCGTTCCTTATTATCATTATCAATTTAATAGAGTCCTTATTAAACGACAACTCGTGCTATGTCCTGTATATAATACAACGTATAGGTCTCAATATAATTAAATGATACTCTTTATCATAATTTAACCTCACCTTGAAAATATCTAGACCAAAGAAGCGAAGTGAATTAACCGAAATTAATATATTCCTCCCAGTGCCGTCAAGGTTACAAAACTCGATGGTCCCCCTGTCCTCATCCGTCCAGAAGAGTTTGTCACCATTATCATGCTGGTGGATGGCAAGTGCCCGTGGGGTTATAAGGCTCTGCCAAATAATTACTCTCCTTTTATTTCCGGTCAAATCTGACCTCTCAATTTTTGGCCGCTTACCGGCGTCGGCCCAAAACAGATAGCTGAAAAGGAGTAAATACATACCATGTATTTTTCAACGCATTCAATTGCATAGCTGTGCTTCATCCGTCCAGAACGGATCATGAAACCATTATCCATAAACTGTCTGCCTGGTCAACATATCGTTGATATATGTAACTTATAAGAAGATACAGTTCCTGACAGACAATCCGCGTACCAGCAGACAAGCTTCGTTAAAATGCAAGAAACCAAAGGACCACAACAAATAAGCGTGAACAATGTCTGATCGCCATTGGCAAACGTCACCCACAATAAGATAACTTAAAATAACATTTAGTTAATACAAATTTATTTTAGCTCAATTGAAAAGACAGCTGAAGGCTGATATAAATCCCCCTCGAGTTCTTTTTCCGGGTATACCAGTACTTATAGCCCTTTTTAGAGGCAATCACAAAGTACCCTTTGTGGGGATCTAACTCTCAACCTGTTGAGTGAGAGGCGGACACCTTAACCACTAGACTATTTCACCAATGGGCTTTAACACGTGACGGGTGAGTCTGCGGTCAACTAAGATTTGAACATCACAACATATGCTACTGATGTTGTTTGCATTTATTACCATTTACACAATGGTTTAATTAATTACATTAGTTCGTTTAAATTAGAAATAGTCAGCTCCATAGTTATGGCGAAATTATAATACCAAATGTTTTTAATGCATAAAAACTTGTGTATTTTCAGACTCACTAGGCATGTGGGTGGACAACAATCCCTGTCGGAGTGTCGAGCTGTTGGTCAACGACAACTTTCATCCTGGTATCGAGTCCGTTGTGTCTAGAAATGTTTTTAGGGAGCGGCTTCATAGCTATCCAGCCGTATCCGCCGTCTGCCCAGTATACGTTACGCGCACGCCAGTCTATCGTCACTTGGCCTACTCCTACAAAATAAATCCGTACAGTGACACATTGCAAGAGGTTGAAAAACAAAAGAAAGGCATTTCAGTTTATTAGCAGAGGGGTATGGAATTTGTTATAGAAAGGTCTTAAACGTGCTTAACATTCTTGTAATAGAGCCCATAGTTTGATCATAAATATTAGCACATGTTCGATTTATGTAACTACTGTATGTATGTATTTAGTTGTTTTCGATGTTGCTGCTGGTTTTTGTTGTTTTTGTTGTTGACATGATATGGGCTATTTGTTTAAATCCAATATAAGGTACAATATTATTAATATATTAGCTTGAGTAGTAGGTGATATCTTATACAAAAACTACTTAAATCACCTCATTTTGTACATTGTACCTTTTGATGTTCCAACGTAGAAGACTGTTCCAAAATTACTATTGGGGTCAAATATCCCCAGAAACTTGTTGCCTGGATCACTTACAACCACTTGTTTAGCATGAGTATCTACTGCTAGACCATACCCGTTGGCCAACTTATCCCATTGTAATATGCCATATTTCTGAAAAAGGCATGAGCTCATATTTGTTTTGACAAAAGTGTGTCCGGTAAGCGCAGTGGTTGGGGAAATATCTTTTAACCAAGGCATTCTTAATTCGATTTCCGGTGTGGTTAGTCACCAAGCCGGATATGTGTGTTTACTGCTAATAATATTTGTACGTTATATAATCGGTCATAATTGCACAAACACTTGAAGCACTCTCGCAACAATTTAAGGCCTGTAGCAATCTCACACTCATCCATCCACTCTGCCGTTCAACCGTATATCATAAAGTAAAAAACAACCACATCCGATAATAAGTTTTTATTAGTTGTCAAATGTTATAGTTGCTTAAGCAAGGGCAAAGGAGACTCTCAGACTTTAACCAGAAGCAGACTGCCATAAACTCGGTCAACAAACCCTCACATTGAAAGCCAATAACAGCATGTACGTTTTTAGCTTCTTTGAAAAAAATTCTCAAAAGCTTGAGCTGGGAGAAAACTGACTGATTTCAAGCTGCAGAAGCGTATACTTCAAAACGACCCCAAAAAGTACAGTTGACCATTCAGAAAGCGTTCCTACTTCTCTTTCATAGTTTAATGTGATCATGTGATACTTTTATCCTAACATGACAATAATAAGATAATTTTATTGGCTATCGCCACAAAAAGGGGGCTTGTCAATCAAGAGACTTGATTTAGCTAGGCCAACTCCTTTTGACAGAATGTTAGTAAACAGGAAAATTAAACTTTTTTTTCTGGACAGCACTTAATTCAGACATTAGCAGATGATCTGGATCGATGTCGTTTTTATCGTCGATAGTACCAAGTACAATGTGAGTTAAGCAAAACACCGGACCTTTGATAATAATCATTCAAATTTTGGGGCCATCTAAAACAGATGCTAAGGCGATTGTCACTACCATCTTTTCTCAGAATGTCCAATGGACACCTGACGTTAACTGTAATGAAGCTCTTATAAACAAAAACGCTATGGCATTTCGGCCACTTAGTAGCTAGATATAAATTGACACCCAGGCATAAATAAATTAATTATATGGGCGAAGCGAAAGGTCATGCTGTTACACAATACATATTGCAAATGTAGGTTGTCCGTATTCCACTCCAGTGCTATACGGCCATATTCCACTGTGCTGACGTCAACTCATAACAAGTACCATTGCATGTTAAAACAACGTCATAAAATAAAAAAGTGCGTCATTAAAATAAATTTCAATATGGAATCATGTGTCTATAAAATAATTTAAACCAGTAATGCATATAATTAAAGGGGGCTTTTTTATCTGAAAAAAAACCCAAACAAACTCGAGTCAAATACAACCTAAATGATTAAAACGCAGTCGTATTGTCCCTTGTAATGTCCATAGTAGTATGATTTTAACAAAGGTAAAGGCAATTCCTACTTACTAATGATATATCAGAATCTGAGACCCAATATTGTGTCTGATTTGTGTAGTAGATGGTGTCATTGTTGTCAGTCCATAATATACTTCCCTCTTGGAAAACTAGACATGAAAAGAGGAATGTACATTGGTTGATGAATTCTCATTTATGTATGAGTTTGAACGACACGTATTTCCATTACTGATAAAACACAAATATTGTAATAAAATATTGTTCATGAACGTAACATTGAAGGACAATTATTCTAAATTATTCTCTTTTTAACTTATATAAATGATATTGACTTGATCAAGGTCATTTTCTTAAACATTGACTTACATGCTGAGGACTCAATCTTTTATGTGTCAGGTTTTAATGTTCGAGAAATAGAAACATATTCTGCAACTAAGAAAGTTTACAACTATGGTTCAAAAGAAATAATATGGCAGAAAATATCATAAAAACGAATAGATGCTTGTTAGAAACAATCAACTGACACAATTATCATATTTTCAATTTTCAAGTAAACGATAGTGTGGTTGAAAATGATATAAAGGAATTCACAAATAAACCAAGTATGCACAATACTTTATACGAATATTAATGTCTTGAAAGACTGACACCTTTCTGAACAACAGACATGGACAACTATTACGACTCATTTGTCCTAACAGATTATGGTAACTGCTGTATAGTCTTGGCAAAAGATACTGGATCTAGCTTGAATATCAATTCAATATAGAGCCGCCAGAATCTTGTAACAGTGGCCTATTGAAACTCTGTCTATGCCACTTTTTAACAATCTGGGATGGTTTACTATTGAAAACCGCTGTAATTATAATCATACATTTCGAAATTTTTTATTTCTATTTCCGTGTGTATATTTAATCTGAAATCTTCAACGCGAGGTTCTTTGTACCAAAAGACAAAATACAATCCACACGCTGACCATTTTTGTCCAATACGTACAACAGTTGACAGAAGACATGCTGTTTCTTTGACCACATTTTAATATATGTTAAATAATATCATTTACATTTACAAGCATTGGAAAATGGATTAGTTTTCGTACTATAATTAAAACATAATTAGGATATTCGTTGAATTCCAAAATGTTATGTACTTTTATTTTTATATGTGTTTGGAAATCAAGACACTATAGCCATTGTCATATAAATGATCTTCTTATTAACGAGTGCTTTTTAAGATTATACGATGATTAATTTTATTTTCTTGTCTGATGTGGGTGTATTTCTTAGTAAGTAATTTGTGTTACAAACTAAATTGTTTGCAAATATGCCGATTGATATTGTTATATTTTACTTGCGTAATACACAAAGCTATATACTGGTTATATAGATCCGAAAAGTAAGTATTGCATATATGATACAACATTATATATCACTTTCGTGGTCATTTAATACAAAATTTATGAAGCGCGTTTACTGAAATTGGAAAAACCTCGTTTAGGCTCGTTAATAGTCACAAACTCTAATTGTTTTGATTTACGAATAAAGAAATTAATAACTGATTGCACTAAGCCTCTTGAACAATTCTTATGAATCTTTTGACTTATAGAGAAACAAGTCAACCAAAAGTAGAACTTTTCAAAAGTATGCTCAAGCATCCAGAAGAGCATAATAATGTGCGTAAACTACTTTGGCTGATTTTCATAATTTTCAGATATATTTTTAATTTGATTACATGGATTTTTAAAGGGGAATCAAGTTGATGCCAAAAATTGTTTTTTTTTTTTTTTAATTTTAAATCATTGCTTTTTTGTTTTGATTCTAAAAGTCAATTGACTTTAACAAAATAATGGATTCAAATCAAAAGTATAATAAATTCCGTACGAAATGACCACGCAGGTAATATGTTCTATCTCACAAGACAGGCGAGCGCAAAATGGTACACACTTAAGCTATATTTGCTTAATTGTAATACCAATATTATGTATAATTATACTTTGCCCTAAAATGTTTGTGTACTGTCGAACACTACATAAATGTAATAAAAATGACTCTGTTCCAATTGCAGTAATGGAATGGTACATAACCAACATCTTACCACTTGCTCCAGTATGAGTAGATACGCTTAGGATGAACAAAACCACGACGAACTTCAAAATGCTCATCATGTATGGTTTGAAACCAAAATATAACGAGTTCTGTAAAATAAAAAAGAAACACATGCTCATCAAACATATACAAACAACCAATGAAACTATCTATATTAATTTACCTAAAAATTTCTGCATCCATGAGCAAGTATTAATTTTAATTTATTAAAACATTAACCAATGATGATCTACATCACTTGAATTGATTTTCGCTGGTGTTAAACAGTGTTACACATAACTTTATATTCAGCTTGTTATAAGGTGTATGCAACTAGGAAGTAAAGTTCATGACAATGAGCAGTTACTTTAATAAAAGCATTATTACCTGTCTTGCATCAAAAAACGTTTGTCATGGATTTCATATTTAATACATTTCAGTAAAAAATATATTTAAGATGTAAAATTTATTAGAGTTCATAATTTTTCAGCATATGCAGAAAACGAATGCATTAAGAATGGTGAAATTGAAAGTTCATTTATCATTATTATTACAGGGAATGTCATATAGATAGTTTCCGATTGCAAAAATGTTTAATTAGTATGCCCGATGACCAAATATTGATTTGTATCATATGAAAGGGTTATTCTTGCTATGTCTTCAATGTAAAACAATTTACCAAACATACATTTTGAATAAGGTTTTTGCAGTTTGCATTTCTTTGTACATTTTGGATGCCCTTTCTAAACTCACTAAACACTTTCAAATCGTACAAATATGATATGGAATCACAAAGCATCAGCAATTGACATATTTGAGCACAGAATGCATAAACTGTAGTTTACCCAGTTTAAATAATTTCCTTTAAGTGATATATCCACTTGAAGTGGCCTTGTTATAGTTGTGTTGCTTATATCGAATATGGAATGAAAATCAAGAGTAATGAATGCCACACTCTGTCAAACTTGAGAAGAAGAAAATAGTGTAATACGCGTTCATATCCCCGATAATGACATCAACCCCGCAATTCATTCCTTATATTTACACCAATAGTTCATTATTTCATTCAAGAATTGTTAAAAAAATACTTCATTTCATTTAAGAAAACCTTTCAGTAATCCGTTCTTACCCATTCTGTAAATAGAACGACCCGACTATAACCGGAAACATTTTTTTCAAATGACGTCATAATAACGCGGGAAAAGATCAACCACTTGAAATCACTTTAAAACGTAAAATTGAAACACTTCTGGTATCAATATATTTAAAATATAATAAACTAACACTTTTAAAAATGTTGATCTATATTTTACGGGACCTGCAGACACAATACAACCAATAACAAGATCAATAGCTTTCATGTATATTGTTATGCAATGAATTACGATCCGAACATATCCGAAGATGTTGCGTTCATCGATTGATGAACGCAATTGCCGAAAGGCAGTTCATTTAAGGAATGGAAGTTGAGGTGTAAATATTATATAATATTTTATTTCTGCAGTTTTAGGATGTATATCATAAACACTAGTTTCACATTCTATTAAAATATCATTGAACTATTTAATATATTCTTTTAATTCGTACATATAATACATGCATGTTTAATTTATTGAATGCATTCAACATGAGGTTCGACAATTCCACGAACTTTTGAACTTCAGAAAAGAAGTTCAGTCGAGCTAAACAGTAATTTGGAGCAAACACTCACGTAAGATTGAAATAAAAAGTTCAATTAATTTAGGCTCTCAAGTTTTTAAACGTATATTAAGGTATAATAAATTTAGATGACAAAACTGATCAAAAATGTTTAAAATGTTTAAGGAGATAATTTTTTAAACTGATTCAGACACCGCGAAATTTAATGGTAATGAATGTTGCTAATGGAAAATATTTACGAATTCGCGGTTAGGCTCTTGCTCGTCATGCATTTTCCATACCTACCAATAATTTTCCTTAAAGCTCATAAAACTCCGTTATTAAAAGTTTACGCTTCTCAAAAAGAGCCCACTAGCTACTGCACTCTGATACTGGAGATATTTAATTGTGTGTTTTAGATGTATGTAAATCTTCCGGGTCTCAAGTGTAGGTTTATTAGCAGCCTTTTTACATTTGTATTGCATTTCTTTTTAAAGTTTCAAGAGGCACTCTTACTCCCATATAAGATTTACCACAATTATTAATATTGTTTTAATAGTCCTTAAAGGATGAATAAATATCGAAAACAATGATTCTTATGAAGGATACCGAATTTAATTTGATAGAAATGTGCATAAAACACGCTATTTCTACCTTAGGAGACTAAAGTAGATCACAGTAAATGTTTTAGCATTCACCAATCATTTAATATTTTTGCACTTTCTGCTGTTAAAACACTGTTACAATCTTGTTTTCAGTAATTCATATTTTCCTTAAATGCATTATTTAGTAAGTAGTTAAAGCTTTATCACTCAAATTTTATATTTGTTATAAATGTGTATGTATTGATTTTGAAAGGTCATTCAATTTTTCTTCAGATAAAAGCACAATAGATGCGTCAAGTTAGCCGGACAGCCAGAACAGTTTTACGGCCGGAGCAAACATTAAATCATGCTTGATCTTTTTTTTCTGGCCGAAGTTAAACAATTTCCGGCCAGATATTGTTTTTGGTCGGAACTATATATTTATTACTCGGTCGAGAACGTTTCCTTGCTTATCTAGTTTAATTGGTTCTGAGTACGACACGCATGCATACCACCCCAAAAGATCACTCAACTGAGAAAACTCGTTAATTTATTTAGAAAACGTTAGTAGAGTACAAATTAGTATGTTTTGTAGGGAACATGCCCACCTACCATCCAATATAGGTCGCCATTCGTTTTCTCGTTTTAAGCACCTGAAAAAATGGCCCCAATCGCCACAAGATCAATTTACTGGCTGGGTCTTGTACACACATAGTAGGTGTTGTAGGGGACACGCCTATCTACCGCTCATTTAGGTGAATATTCTGGAAACACACTCGTTAGCACGTTTAAAGCACTCCAAAAAATGTCCCAAAATCGACACAAAACCCGTGTTCCGACTAAGTCTGGTACTCACTAGAGTGAAACAGACGGCGTACTACCTAGTTGGTGTTGTAGGAGCACGCCCACCTTCCACCGCATATAGGTCACCACTTTTTGGAAAATGAGTTAACGAGTTTAAAGTTCCGGCATATCGACGGGCCTGAAATAAAAACAAAACCCTTTTCGGCTTAGCCTGAAACTCATTGAATGAATTAGGCGGATAATAAAACCTGATAAAATCATATAAACTTTCACACTCTAATTCAAGAGTTTCAAATTATGATGATTCTTGAAAAAATAGCAATACATTTGTTTTGCAATTTTACGGGTATTTTCGACCCTTGTCATACCAGATGCTTTAAATTCAATGTGTAATTAAAATTCAGTATAATTTTTACTTGTCTAAATCTTCTAAAAATCTAAACGCCTTTGTCGAGACCCCTATGATGATGGAAGATCTCATTAATAGTGTTTTAATAATACGCATAGAAAAGACAAACTTGAAAATAAACTTTCTTTTTGAATTTTAAATGTTTTCATAATAGCTCATTTCCTTACATTATTACATTTTATAGTGAGTATCAAGTATCTTTTTGCGTTTAAGTATCTCTTAGAAGATCATAAAAACTCTGATTAGCCCTTAGTGGCTTTAAGAAAAGCCGGGAGTCACGCTATGATTTAGCGTTTCAAATTGTATCATTATTTGTTCTTCCGTTCTCACATGTTTATCTTATGGTCTATTAAGCGTCTCGCGACGTTCGTGACTAGGTTTCTGTAAAATTGAAGTACATGTACTTAAATATACTTTTACAAGACATCTTTATCAAAACCAACCACTGCCGTTCGGTGAGACACACACTTCCTGTTCGTAAATACATCGTGCAGTTGAAGCGCTTGCATAAGCCTCGCAACTAATTACTTTGCGCTGCAGCCTGTATTGTATCTTACAAAACAGGAACTATTGAGAGATCTAACCATTTTAAGATAAGTTGACTTGTATAAACAATATAGTTTACTTATTAAGTTAAGTCACAGCGCGAGAATAATTTCTCGCTTAACGTGTTCAACTGGTTCCGTATACAACTTAAAAACACGAACAACGTTCACCACTCTGGGTAAACTCGTTAACTCGTTAAAACCGCTACCAAAGTAGGTCCGAAAAAATGCCACAAAATCCGGTTCCTGGCAAAGTCAGGTTCCTACTAGAACGAAGTACAAAGCCTTTTTCCCATATAAGTTACCAGTCTTGGAAAACGCAATGAAAGCACTCGAAAAAATGGACCGAAATGACCACTGATCCCATTTTCTGGCTGCGTCTGGTACTCATAAGACGCAGTAGCAGCTACTTTTTATTGAATAGGACACGCCCACCTATCATTCTATATAGTTCACCACTCTATGAAAGTTTGTTAACTCGTTCGAAACACTTGGAAAGTTGACCCAACATCACCACACAACCAGTTTGCGTGCTTGATCTGTTTCTCAATAGGGTTAAATAGGAGTAGGTGTAGTAGGGGACACGCCAAGCTAACACCCCATATAGGTCACTAAGATATTAATATCACTCGCAAAATTGGCCCCAAATCCACAAACAACCGTTGTCCGACTGGGTCTGGTACTCCCAAGAGTGAAGTAGGCGGAATACCATTTACTAGTTGTTGCAGGGGACACGGCCCAAATGCGCCACAAAACTCGATGTTTTTGTTCGATCTGGTTCTCATGAGAGTGAAGTAAACGGACAACAACCTAATACGTCTTGAATAGGACACTCCCGACTACCTCCCCATAATGTTTAAAAGCACTCGCAAATGATGACACGATGAAAAATATCGTGGAACGTGGTGTAAAAGTAATGTCCAGAATACACGGGTTAGTCAGGAAGTCTTAGTCGACTATATCGCAATGTTTTTTATAACTATTATCAGTTGTTCAAAACTCACTTCGGAAATCTCCAAGTAAAACAGCATACCAGTTTTAAGTGTTTTATTTGATTGTGATGATAATCAGTAATAATAACAGTGAAAACAATTCCTTTTCACTAGTTTAAATTGTTAATATATATTTGTAATTTTGATAGGAAATCCTAACAGAGGTGTACCCTCCACGATTAGTTAATATTACATAACCTCTATCCATGCTGGACCGCCGCATTTAGAAATAAGACGTTTTAATAACAAAATGCGCTAAGGGCGATATGGCTCAAGACCACAGTTATCTGCCCCCCAGTGACCAAGATCCGGATGTGAATACAGAAACAAAGAGTGCTTGTGTTCAAGTATCAATATTTTATTAAAATTCAATGAAAAAGAAGCAAAAAATGTTCTTTTTGCAGAGAACTTGACTGAATTTGACACTCTATTGCAGAAATTGATAGTTTTCAATGTAAATATTGGAAAAATCATAGCTTGTGGAAGTCTGAAAATTAGTTGTTTGTAGCCGATTGACTCCCTGGCGGAAGGGTTATATATTTGAACTCAATTTTGACAGTCGGGTCAATGGTCAACATGGTGTTTTCTTGTGATTATATTTTGTGTCTTGAATTGTTCTAGAGATGCCATGTCCTTGTTTTTCAATTGGGGTGTGTATAAAGTCAAAAGCCAGGTTAGTGTCTATATGAAACATATAGTAAAAATAACTGTGGTCTCACGCCTGATATAGAGGAAGCTTTTGGAGGGGTGGCCTATTTTAAATTGTTATAAATTCTTAATTTATACAGCTATCTGGTTGAAATTTGGCCAGTTGACAGTGCTTAGCCATAGAATATTGGTGTTTGAGTATGAAATGTGAAAATCTTATATTACATAATATAAATTAATAATATATAATTTTCTTATATATTTTTGACATTTTTAAAAAAAACTACTTTCACTTTCAATTTAATGTTTGGAAATAGTTCCAAATGATGGTTACTAATGAATGAAAGCCTCACTTTCAATTCCAAAGTATAAATGGAGGGATTTTTATAACATAGGAAGCAGACCCAGGAGGAACTGTCTGTTGAAGACCCCCCCCCCCCACCAAGCTGCCCACCAGAGGCCAAGCTGTACTTGGTGTTTGCCAACATGCTGTAATTTGTAAGTACTTCAAGATAATATATTAGAAAATGGTATCCAAACTGAAGTACAAAGTGAGACAGTTTGGTCATATAAGCCCATTGAGACTGTTTGTTCCATTCCTAAATGAATTTCTTTCATGTTGTCAATCATTTCTGATGTGGCTTTGATAATAATATTATTTTCTAATGAAACTGCTGACTTGTATCAGTCTTTGGTCTGTATTGTGCATCTATTCACACATTTTGTTTGCTCTTTTTAGCAAACATTACAATAATTGCAAATTCTATAAGCAATTAAACAAAACTTACTGCACATAGGATGCAGAATGATGTTTTATTTAGTGTGCATATGAGTTTCAGCTTATGGACAAGAAAACATATACTTTAACAATCACAGCAACACAATGAGATCCCAATTTCAAAGAAATAATGCCACCTTTCATTAATTCATTAATTCATTCTATCAATCATTCATATATATTCATTAATTCATTCATTTATTCAGTTTATTTATTGAAAAACTTGACATTTCTCAAGGCAAAATAAATAAAAAGTGAGCAGTTTTCATAAAGAATAGAGCCTTTTCCCTTAATGCATTAAAAAACACAACCTTAATACAGTATAAATGTTTTAAAAACCCTAATTTATTGCTTATTTTAATAGCCAGCCTGGTTGCTGTAGCCACAGAGGAATTTTCAAGGACAAGAACCAGTGCTGGTAAAACTGTGGTCTCGTGTGGTTTTCCATACCGGCTCTCGGCAAGGATTTTCAAGAAAGGAATACCATCTCCAAGTAAGAAGAAATTCTAAGCATGTCTGGTTTGAATGCTTGCAAAATGCATCTGGGTACTCAATAAGATGAGGATTTACCTTTGAGTTGTTAAAAACTGATTGCAAAATGTCCAAAAGACTATATATTCTATTAAATTTGTCCTGAAAATCTTAGAATTCATGAACTTTTCTGCATATTTATCACATTTATGACTATATTAAAGGTTGTGTATGCCTCAAATGAGTGTTTACAGGCCTTTTTCAAACTTTAACAGTAGTGGCAGATAGTTTTATTTGTGTAAAACATTGCTTTTGTGTCTTGCTTGCAGATCATGATGTGCCAATAAGCTCCAGTTAGCTGCGGCCTTTTCCCCAGGCGGTAGTCCTGCAATCTGAATCCAGGAGATGCAGCTCTGAATCCAATATTTCAGAAGAATGAAGATGTTAGTCAACTCTGTAGTACTTGTTTGTGTGTAAATGATTCCAATGAGTGAGATTTATAGCAAATCAGGTGTAAATAAGCATCTTATAGACAATAGTGAAGTGCTGTACTCTGAATTTAATGCCAAATCTAGCCTTCAAAACAGATTCTTAAAGTAATTTTTTTTTAAAAATGGGCATAATAATGCTATCTCTGCATTTTCTACATCATGTAGCCACCTCATACATGAAAACACTAGCAGTTGTCATGAATCTTTAAGTTTTGGTGTGTTTTTTGCCATTTCCTTTGTTGCGCCATTTGTCCCGGAAGCCAACAATTTGGCATATAGTGTTGTTTAGACTGTCTATTAACACATGATCACTAAATTTCTTGTGTTAAACTGGACAGTTCTGTTACCTTTGTATATAAGTGGACCAGAAAAGCAAAATTTTGACAAGTTGAGGCATTTCAGTTTGGCTCTATGTCATTTTTTATATAAAACATTAAGCCGATGAAGTGGAAAAACCTTATTTTGCTTAGAACAAAATCTTAAAAGAGTAGGCAGGCCAGTTTTGTGGTGCTGTTCTATAGACACCATTAAAAGCTACAAGGAAAACTTTACTTGGTCAAATTATTCCAATGCATAAGGAAATAATGGATCTTCAAAGGTTTGCGGCTTAACATTAGAGGGAAATGGCTGTTTCTGCTTTTTATGAAAATACCACAGGTGCTAATACTTGTCTCATTCATTTAGTGTTTGATATATCATTGCCAAACTTTCAGTATGTGTTGCATATAGGCTGAAGCTGAACTATAGGAGTTTTGTAGTCTGTTTCTGAAAAAATGTTGCTTAAATAGGCTCAAGACCACAGTTATCTGCCCCCCGTTGACCAAGATCCGGATGTGAATACAGAAACAAAGAGTGCTTGTGTTCAAGTATCAATATTTTATTAAAATTGAATGAAAAAGAAGCAAAAAATGTTCTTTTTCCAGAGAACTTGACTGAATTTGACACTCTATTGCAGAAATTGATAGTTTTCAATGTAAATATTGGAAAAATCATAGCTTGTGGAAGTCTGAAAATTAGTTGTTTGTAGCCGATTGACTCCCTGGCGGAAGGGTTATATATTTGAACTCAATTTTGACAGTCGGGTCAATGGTCAACATGGTGTTTTCTTGTGATTATATTTTGTGTCTTAAATTGTTCTAGAGATGCCATGTCCTTGTTTTTCAATTGGGGTGTGTATAAAGTCAAAAGCCAGGTTAGTGTCTATATGAAACATATAGTAAAAATAACTGTGGTCTCACGCCATATGCATTAAAGATAGACATCTAAAGCATGTACTTGTAACGTGGTTGATATGTAACGAACAAATGGTTATTCCGGAAACGGTTGATAATTGATCGTTGTAACGGAATGTCCTTATAACAATGTATTTTCTTACCGATTCGAACAAATGATTGATTTCATATCGTTATTAGCGAATGAAAAACCGTATTTACGCAATAACGACCCTTACCTCTTGCCCTGGGAGACAAGCCCAGTTCTATCCACAATAATTTTAAAATAATGCCCAAAACCGGTACAAACCCCAAATTTAGAATTGGTCTACTACTCACTGGTCTGAAGAAGGCTTAGTACGTTAACCAGGTTTGATGGTGACACGCCCACTTACCACCGAATGTATTACACCACCATTTGACCAGTCATGTACTCGTTGTAAAGGACTTGGCTATAAGCCTGTTTCGAATCTGAATTCCGCATCCAAGTTTGGGTAGGGGCAAACTTCTACCGCATATATGTCATGATACAAATTTTCGTTTTTCGTTTAAAAAAAAGAAAGAAAGTTGATTCTACCCGCTATCGTTCCCGTTTCTCGGTCTTATAATTTCCACCCGCCACAGGTAGGTAACACCAATTCCGGCCGTGTCTACAACTCATAAGAGTAAAGTAGGTGGAGTATCACTTACAAAGTGAAACACGATACTCCACTTACATCACAATATAATTTACCATCGTGGAAAACGCGTTAACAGGTTAATATGATTAGCAAACATGACCCCAAAAATAACGAATCATAAATAGACTGCTTCTGATAAACACTAGAGTGAAAAAGGCACAGATAGCTTGCTCGCATGCTCAATAACGTTAGTGACGAAATTACACCCCGGAAACGGCCAATTATACTCTATACATGTGCATAAATGCAGCATATAATGATTAAACTCTTAAAAGGTGACATGGAAATTAGTTCCCGGGGGTCTTGCACGTGACACATGTACCGAACACATCTGCCATTTTTCTTATAAAGATTCCTCCGTACATGACAAAGTTAGGGCACATACACGAATACTCTATCGTTGAGCATATATCAATGCCAGCAATGATTGGATCCATAACATTTTACTGTGCGTTGAAAAATCGTACAACACGTCTTTCGATGGTGTGCCGATGAGTAAAAAATGGACGTACACTGTAAGTATAGTGTCTTGTTTTCCATTTTGGATGTTTATACGAGTAAACCTAAAACGACGGCGCATGTCGTTGAACATAGCATTAACTCTGGTTGTGTTCTAAACATAGAAATAACAATCTGGTCGTCTAGAACTTGCATAACTTGTTACACATATGAATATAGCATTCTAAAAACGTATAAATAAATAAAACGATTGCATAGTTATGGAGCTCTAAATCTCGGTCATGTTAAGCTCATGTTTTATTTTTTTATATCATTTATCAAATGCGATTTAAGGTTACCTGATAATCTGTACAAGGTTTCCAATTTTAATATCGAATAATAACTTTTTGGCGTCCAGAGAGACATCATCAAGGTTTGTTTAATCGTTAAAGGAACATTATTGCCTTTTATATAAACAAACATTCAGTTTAGTTTTCCAATTTACATTGCATGTAAAATGTTCGAAATGACAACTTCATGTACGAAAGTAAATATATAACAAAGGTACTTTAAGCGAACGCAAACATCCGACTTTGTATCAATTAAAGGACAAACCTCATCTAGTATTAAAGCTAGTTTATAAACATTTCCGTAATGTCTCTGGTAACAGTGGTACTAAATTCCACCCGAAGACGTTCGCGGCTAAGACCACCGGGTGGTACAACTTCTGGTCAGTCGTAAATCACTTCTCATATAATATATAAATAAATCATATACACTGATCAACAAACTTCAACTTTGATTGACCTCTTATGTTTCTGTCAATATCAGAAAGTTGACATTTCATATCCCTTAAATTGCCTTTTAACGCCTGTTAAGTGAAACAAACGACCGTATTACGTAAAGGAATGGACATTTCAATCCAACTTCTTGAGCAATGACCACATAAATCTCATTCCTTCATTCCTAATGGTTGAAGAACCTTCAGGAATATAAACATAATAACCACACTGGTGATCATTGCAAAAGGTGCTACCGAAAGGTAATAGGAAAGGTTAGTGTAATACTCAACATGTTCGGTATGTGCAAATTCGTTGGCAAGATATATCTCGAGTATATGAAAATCGAACAATTTTCAGAACTATTTTCTTAATTCCTGGTACACAGTAAAATGTATATATACATCGATCGACAATAATTATAAGTTGAGTACACTTATTGGTTTACTGGCGTTTAATTATGTGTGACAGCGGCAAACTGTAGCCACAGTTAAGTTAATTATTCTTGTCATTTGGGATCATTAAATGTGTCCGGATGGTTCTTGAAAGATATCACTCATTTAGCCGGTGCTAGCGATGTATAACAATGATGAACCTTAAATCTATCAAAAAAACATGCTCAGAGTGTTGTTGAAATATATGCTTCCGAGATTTCTGAAGTGAAGTGAAGTGGTTGGCTACTTGGTTTATTTCTGCTGATTGCATCGTATTAATAAGGCCCGTTTTGGAAAAAAAAAAGAACCTGATAGTCATACATTGCACACTTTTGAGAGAAATTTTGAAATTTAATTAGCTGATTTTAGTCAACACGTGGGAAATATCAACGCGATTAAGTTGATAAATCATTAAGTGTTTTCACCTGTTTAATAGTACCTTGTCAGGTGTGCACACATGACCTTAAAACCTGTTTGAAGTGTTAACCAGCAGAGGGCAAACATATAAAACCCAAATTAATGTTCACAAGCCTTTATTAATATGGACAACTGATAACACAGCCGTTATCCAACAATTGCCGGGATGTTTTCTGTTTCCCAGATAAGAAAGCCTGCGAAAGTACTGTAGTTGCTGCCATGAATAGCTTCATCTGGGTCTTGGTTTCTGATCGTTACATCGTCGCCTTTGTTCAGCTGGAGAACAACTGTCTGCGACACTGTTTCGTATTGACCTGACGAAGTGTGCAGAAACAGTCGACTGACGAAATCATTGTTCTTTACAAATTGGAAGTGACTCGTGTGACCTGGGTAGCTAAGTAAGGTGGTGGAAAACACGTAGATACCGGAAACCGGGGCGACGAACGATCCCAGATGTACGTTGTAAGCACCGCCTACGTTCGAAACGACTCGGTCGAAGACGATTGGCTGAAGTGCTCCAGCGTGTGTGATGTGATTCGTTAACGTGGCTAGGAAAGCGACGGGGCTTCCCACGTACTCTCGGCGCATCCTGTTGTAAGCTATCAAACAAAAAACACTTGTTTACAATTTATATACTGTAACACGAAATGTATACTAGTATCTTAATTTGGAATAATCTGTATACTGTATTTAGCGCAGTATGTAAATATAAACCGCCATTTCGAAACTACAAGTGTACTTATACCGTTGTCATACGCTGCCTTGCGGGCAGGAGCTGACCCGCTAGATGGTCCTGAATATTGCGCGTGCTCCTCTCGAGAAGTCGCATCTGACGTAGTATGATTTTCGTCGCTCTTACTGCGAATTATTTCCTCGAGAGATTGAATCCGGGAGTTTTGTTCACTTATTGTTGCGTCTTGGTCGGCGAGAAACAATGTTAGACGTTCCACATCATCTCTTAGCGAGTTAATCTGGGTGTCTCTGTCGTCCAGACGTCCGAGAACGATGCCCATAGCGCTTTGTAGAGCAGATATTTCATCTTTAAAAGAGGAAATGTCCTCAGCAAATACTTCAGCACACAATAGGCCAAATAGTATAGAAAAAAACAGTCCTTTCGACATCATAATTAATTCACCAGTGTTATCAAAGATGATCAAGCATAGCATGTACTAGTTCTCTTATCGCTATATATGTACGTCACAGAGGTCAAGCCCTTATTAAACGTTTTCGTTAACTTTCATGCACTGGCATAGATATAAAAATGTAATGACAAGAATATAGCAACAATTTATATACCGAAAGCATGTATGCACCGAACACACGTGTCAATTATTTGAATAAAAAACTTCGTGAATGATAAAGTTACAACCTATACACGGATACTCTTTTGTTATGTATATTTCAATGCGGTGATTGATGTTCCACATAGTATTTTATTGCATCAAATGTAAACCTTCTAAAAATGACATTCTGATCGTCTAGAACTTGTGTATCTTGACACGCATATCATTATAGCATCATTACAACGTAATCATGTATAAAACTAGTACAAACCAGGGGTGTAGCCAGGCTTGACTGAATGTTACGCACGAAAGGGGGAGAGGATCCCCCTGTTTCTGGTCGGGAGCCTCCCCGGGGTAAAATGGAAATAAATGGTGAGCGCAGTGTATTTGGAAGGATTTATAAATTCGAGGCAGCGATCTTGTACTAACCAAGTGATTGATTAAGGCTCAGTAAACCATCGAGCACAGAGAAGCAACGCTTACTTAAGATTACCTTCTTTTTATAATGATATAAATCTTTAGGAAATTTGTAGCTTAGTTGTCATCAAAAAGTAATGCCAGTATTCTCCCTCTGGGCAATATGTCTACAACTGTTGCTGCATTGAGTTATCTGTCTCAATGGACATTCAAAAACCAAGCCCAGACATGCGTTCAGTAGTCATGGTGGATCTCTAGTACTTTTTGAGACGTCTCATACTACTGAGCGGCGGAGGCAGTTGGCGGAGGTAGATGGAAACACCGAGCAACATTTGGGAATAGTCCTTCCGGCAGATCGATCACTACACTTTCTAGAGACGGCGTTGGTGGAAGCTGAGTATGCTCACATCGGGTTTTCCAGTGCTGACATTCTCTCACAAACGTTTCCTTGTTGACGGCTAGGTCTTCCTGTGCTGCTGTGAAAATTTCCTTTGCACGTTGGTCACTGAGATACCGTATGCGATTTGGCAAAATATACTGTATAACATACCTCCCATTTCTTTGTAAAAGTCTTTGCTTAAGTTTCGTAAGTAGGTGGTCAACACACGGCAGATATATGTTTACCCGCCAGTAATCAAATGCGTTAGCAGCCGGTGCATTAGGGTGGTTTTGCTGTCGTCCAACACGTTGGATCAACATCAATGGAGCTGGCCATTTCCTTGACTTTATCAAACAGCGCTTGCCATACCACGAGCTCATTTTGTTCTGACTCCACTTCAGTCTTTACAAACTTAGCTTCAACAGCAGCTTGCAGCAGATCGCACGAAGAAGCCTGAAGCTGTTTGGAGAGAAGCACACATGCAGATAGAACATGCTCTACGGTCACCAGCGTAATTATAAAGCTGAACTGCCTTATAGTTGCTTTATAAGCGCCAGCTTTGGCATCATTGTGCAGAGCTAAATCCTCAAGTGTGCGACAACCGTCCCAAAGGCAGCTTTGAATGTGAAAAGGGCATCTGCCCTGGCAGCCAACCATGTCTCGCACAAAATTCTGAGCTTGGTCCTCCTTTCCATTTCAGCCCGATCCGCATCACTATCACCAAGTAATTCTTGAAATCGTAATAGCCGCTTGGTCATGTAGCCGAAACAAAAGCCAATTTCCTGGACGGTCGTCATCATATTTCTCGTGTGGGGTTCTTTTGACGCGTGAATAATTGCCAGATTCAGGGAATGAACATTACAGTGCGTATAAATAGCCCTTGGAACTACCTATGGGGGATTTAACACCGCGTTGACAGCCAGACATGTTTGCGGCCCCGTCGTTCCCTTGGCCTCTCATTGCAGGGACGTTCACTCCGGCAGCTCGTAAGTTGGCGAGAGATTCACCGGTAGTTGCTTCGCATGTGGCAAAAGCCAGAAAATCTTCACATACTTTTCTACGACTGCGATCAAAATATCTGAAATGCAATAGATGATATTAATGGAAATTCATAGTTTCAAGGCTACTGACAAACACAGATATATAGTAAGGTGTAACGTGCGACGTCAAACAATAAGGTCCACAGATCCCGTCAGAGAAAAGCATGCTCGACGCTGAAGGGGTGCACTGGTTTTTATATACACTAAATTACCTATCCACACAGGGCCTGGGCTTTGCTACTTTGCATACATTGTATTACCAACCAAGTAAACATACGTACTTCCGTCTATAACGAAATGTTATACTTTTAATTTGTACTTGCTTTGCTTGACACTATTCCACGTACCTCTAAACAAGAGCCATTTGCTCCATTGTAGCCGCATCGGTTGCCTCGTCTGCTATAAAGCCAATGAATGGAGCTGAGTTGCAAGCGTCTACGAATTTCTTGTTGATGAGCGCTCCACAGATGCTGATCAGCTCATTCTGAATATCAGGGGAGGTGTATTTATTTCGTGTACTGCAGTTAGTCAGATGATCCTAAAGGACTGTATTTTGCTTCGATTCATGGATCTTTATCAGTTTCCCGATATTGCTAGGGTCTGTCACAGCTACAGCCGTGAGGGACTTTTGCTTGGAGGCGACGTCCTTCCCACCAAACAGATAGAACGTAGCACAATACACACCCTCCTTGCACTGTGAATAGCGGAGCCAGTATTGCTAACAAACCAATGACATTGTATTTTTCTGAATTTCCCGCAAACAAACTTATAAATTGAAAAAATAAAAATAAAAATACGTGCAGTAAGGTTTGAATTTAAACCTTTGCGTTTTGTAGTATTGGCTCTACATTGCTATTAGTGTACGGACAATACAATTTATTTGGCTTACACAATATTTTTAAACTATGTGACATAGATAGAAATAACATGGTTACAAAAACTCGTACAATATTTTTATTTAGACTGGTAATTTAAGATTACTCTCAAATAAGAATACCACAATTAAAACTATTGTTTTAGTATACCAAGAAGGATGAATAAATGTCAAAAACAATAGTTCTTATGAAGGATACCGTGTTTAATTTGAAAGAAAGGTGCAGAAAACACTGTATTTCTACCTTCTGAGGCGTTAGTAAATCACAGTAAATCTTTTAGCATTCACCAATCATTTAATATGCTTACGTTTCAAGCTTCACGGTTATAATTCTGTTATCAGTAATTAATATTTTCCATAAATGCATTATTTAGTAAGTAGTGAAAGATGTAAGACAAAGTTGATATCCCAGTATAGTCCGTAAAGCAGTTTTCCTATTAGTTCTAGAATACACTGTTTTCAAAGTTGCATACAATATTGTTACAATTTAACGTGCGTACGTGCGTAACGCTGCTTACGCCCCTGCAAACTTCTGGAAATTCAATTCTTAGTTATGTTGAATTTTTATTTTATTCGTTTGTTTCATTTATGTTCTAGTATGTATATTGTTTCCAATTTTAAAATGGAGTTACAAAATAATATTTGATGGAACATAATTGCATTTTATATAAACTTTATATATTTTTGAAAGTTACAATGCATAAGAAAGGCACAAAGAGAGAAATTTCATGTTCTAAAACGAGGTGTTCTAAAACAAAATATATAACATGATTATCTTAAAGCGAACACCAACAGCGGACTGTTTAACACTCGAAATAAGTGTACTCAATTCCATAAGCTTACTTTAAATAACAATTTAGTAATGATCAAACGCCAACGCGGAGATGACGCAATCCACCAACTTCGTTTTAAAAGAAAAAGCAGACGAACTTAAAAAGTTCTTTTGCGCATCATTCAAAAAATAATCAACGCTTGTTATTATCCCTCAGAGAGAAGCATGTGATGTAATTGCTTGCCACTCACAACTATTGCCGCGCATGGGCTGCTTTGCACCGTTGTGTTTAACACCAGCGGCTGGTCGGTCGCAAATCACATCTCAACCACAGTTGATTCTGAGGCTCCATTCAGCGCTGCTGTTGTCTAACGATACATGAATAGTTAATATACTCTGTTTATCAAACGTCAGCTTTGATTGGCCGCTATGTTTTCTAGCACTACCCCAAGCCCTTCAATACAATTTACTCCTTTCATCTATCTTATTGGTGGAAAAAGAATATAAAACTAATGACCACCAGTGTGGTCATTTCAAAAGGTGATGGCTACACAGCTTTTTATAAACAAAAACACATTGGATATCATATTATTCCAGCATTATTTGTTTCATTGCCGAGTATCCCTATTCGAAAGGAGAGAGCATAGAAAACATGTAACGTATGAGTCCGTAAGGAATTTTTTCTTGGAGCATATGTCAAACGAACAATTGTAAAAGCCATTTTCTATTTTCATCGTCAATACGTTTAAAGTTGGTTATCTTTATTTGTCTATTGGCATTAAATAAACTTTGGCAGCAACAAAATGAGGCCACAGTGATATTTGATTTCTTGTCCTTCCGGTTAATTAATGTGTTTTGATGATTTTTGGAAGAGACACCACATACGCCGGTGCTATGGATGTTTGACAATGATGATTGTGTCATCTGTAAATGAAAATATTCAGATTGTTGTTATCATACTTTGGTTGATTGATGTGCTCCCGGGGGATCATACTTCCAGCATGTATTAGCTCAGTCAGAATAACATTTATTTCGTAGTCATTACAGAGTCATGGTAAACTGGTTTGCTAATAAGCTTATCTATGTGATTTTCATTGTATTATCAAGTCCCGTTGAGGAAAAAGTATCATATGTATCATATATTGTTAATATGCGGACGCTTTTATATATTTAAAAACATATTTTTTTCGATTATTTTAGTCAACACAAAATGGACATATTAATCTGATCGTAAGGATAAACCCTGTTGTTGTTTTTCCCTCGAAAACATATGTCACATTTAAGTACCGTATCGGGTGTATAAGATTTGCGTTAAAAATTAATGTTAGTGTAAACCAGCAGTGGGAAGACACAGTAAAAAGCAAGATCATATGCAAGCTTTTATTTATTCGAATAGATAGTGCAGTCATTACCCAACGATTGCCGGGGTGTTTTCTGTTTCCCAGATAAGAAAGCCAGCGAAGGTACTGTAGTTGTCGCCATGCAATGCTTCATCTGGGTCTTCGTTTCTGATCGTGACATCATCGCCTTTGTTGAGCTGGAGAACAACTGTCTGCGACACTGTTTCGTATTGACCTGGCGAAGTTTTCAGATACAAGTGACTGACGGCCTGATTGTTCTTGACAAATCGGAAGTGTGTCGTATGACCTGGATAACTAAGTAAGGTGGTAGAAAACACGTAGATACCGGAAACCGGGGCGACGAACGATCCCAGATGTACGTTGTAAGCACCGCCTACGTTCGTAACGACACGATCAAAGGCGATTGGCTGAAGTGCTCCAGCGTGCGTGATGGAATTCGCTAACGTGGCTAGGAAAGCGACGGGGCTTCCCATGTACTCCCGGCGCATCCTGTTGTAAGCTATCAAACAAATAACACTTGTTTACAATTTATATTGTAACACGCAGTTTGTGTACGATGTTTAAATTCAGTGCAAGTTTACCCAGTGAATGCCGCATATCTTTCTTTTAAGGGCGATACTATAGACAAATATAAAGTACAAGTATTAAGCTTAATAATGGAAGCCTTTGCTTTTTTACAGACGACAGAATACATCCGTTCATATAAGGAGCAACACGAAAGGTATATTTTGATTTGGAATAATCTGGATACTGTATTTAAATATAAACCGCCATTTCGAAATCTGCAAGTGTAATTATACCGTTGTAATACGCTGCCTTGCGGGCAGGAGCTGACTTGCCAGCTGATCCTGACGATAACACGTGCCCCTGTCCAGAAATCGCGTCTGACGTATTATGATTTTCGTCGCTCTTACTGCGAATTATTCCCTCGAGATGTTGAATCCGGGAGTTCTGTTCACTTATTGTTGCGTCTTGGTCGGCGAGAAGCAATGTTAGACGTTCCACGTCATCTTTAAGGGAATTAATCTGGGTGTCCCTGTCATCCAGACGTTTGAGAACACGGCCCATAGCGCTTTGTAGAGCAGAAATGTCATATTTTAATGAAGTAGTGTCCTCAGCAAATACTTGTGCACACAATATGCCAACTATTAGAGAAAGAATCAGTCCTATTGACTTCATAATTAGTTCACGAGTGTGTAATTTATCAAGGATGACCAAGCTGTGCATGGACTAGTTCTCTTATCGTAATAAGATATTTGGCCCTAATTAAGAGTGCTTATACTTCACTGTACTGACATAGATATAAACAAAATGTGATAACAAGTATACAGCAACATCATATTAGCATGTTTGAATTATAGTCTTTAAAATCCTGATCTTAAGCTTTCAAAAAAGTTACATATTTGCTTGTTCGACAAAATCCCATATTCATTAAGTTTTTATTATGGTGATGTTAGGTTTTAATGATATTTAAAACATTGTTGACATTTCTGGTATGCTCGAATATTTGCCTCGAATCCTTTATATCCTACAAGAGATTGAAAGTGTGAGTTAAGAGCACAAAGCACAATGGTAAAGTTCACAACAGACACTGAACGAGAGTCAACTGGAGAGTCAAGCGAGGATGGAGATATTGCAGTGTAGCAATAACACTGTATACAGTTAAGGGTCTTCCACAGTGAAAAAGTGGGCGGGGAATGAGAGTCAACTGGAGAGTCAATGCAGCATGGAAGTATTGCAGAGTAGCAATAACACTGTATAAAGTTAAGTGTCTCCCATAGTGAAAAAGTGGGCGGGGAACGAGAGTAAACTCGAGAGTCAAGGCAACATGGAAGTATTGCAGTGTAGCAATAACATTTTGTACGGTTAAAGTACACATTTCAGTTCAAGAGTTGTGGCAAGTAGATTTTAATTATATTTTATCAAAAGTATTAGGTACATACAGGAAAACTATAAATTCATTTTTAAACAATTTGAAATGATAAAATGCAGTAAGTTGTAAATATAGGAAACAGAAAAAAATGTATTTATTCCATTGAATTTTCTTTATATGATGTTCTTGATTATTTCAGACAATCCAAATGATTACAGCTTGGGGTATCATAGCTATGAGCGTACTGTTACTGCTTCAATGGTGGGGCTAGGGTTTGCAATTTTTGCAGTTTAGCAATATAAGCGCTTCATTTATATCACATGAAAATATACATAAGTGATCCAACTTACTTAAGCCATAATTATTTGAACTTTTTTCAACAACTCACCTTCTCGGCATTTTCCTGATTTCACCGTAAACTGTCCGTTTATCTTATTTCGCTGTAAAGCTCCAACATCAGGAGCTCCAACGTTATACTTTTTTCGGAATGTGAGGGACAGGTTCATTGCGGAATATAATGGCGGATTCTTTGAGTATCTGGTGTTTTCGAAGGATATTTTGACATGGTTAGTAAGTTTATATCACTGTTATCGCAATATAAATACGACTACCCCGAGGTCAGACAGGTAAGCTTCTCTCGAGGTTTAAGACTATCGGCGCATGCGCGCCGGCAGTCTTAAGACCGCAAACTCCAAAGAACTACTTCTATTCATGTCTTTTTAGCCCTTTTTTGTCTCAATGCGCTCTATGTTTATCAGAATGACGTCGACACCATAAAAATAAATTAGTTGTATTGCAGTCCGAGTTTGAGTTCTTGCTTGTTCGGTTATTTCCGCGCTATATTTCTGTATCCCGGCGTTTTATTTTTAGCAGAATATAACTATTTTTAGATCGCTATATTTATCAGATTATTGTGGTCAAAATAATGGAGGCTCTGGTAGGAAGGTAACATAATGATATCCACATTGAGTTTAGCCCAAGATGTTCCAGAAATTATCACCGACCGCAAGTGTCTCATCGCCTGCAGGGTTTGTTATTATAATCTGACGTGACCCTGAAGCATGCTTATTTGTAATGGTGCATTTTTTATATTTCTTTTATGAGATAACAAACAAAAATAATTGTCTGAGTGTCAAAATAGTTGTATCTCAGGTTTCGCGTTGCTATTTTTGTAATGCTTCAAATATTATGATTTACCTACTACACAATAACAAAATACTATTCATTTTAAGGAATTTTAGGCGTTTTTTGAAGGCGATATTTCTCATAAGATTTTTTCATTTTTATGCATAAAAGCATCGTTTCGGTGTATTCTTGGCATATTTTTAGACATTAGGCTTTCAATTTATATTAGCACACATGCCCTGATACGACAGTGAGTTATGCATACGTTTGGTGAAGCAAAGTAGTTCGGATTAAACCTATACAACACCCAAAGAGTGCGAAGCATTCATAACAGCACAAGTATAATCATATTCTCATTCTTAGAACAGACAATTTCTGATAATCTAAAATAGTTTCAACTACATTAACTGACCGATATTCTAAACATAGTTTCTACATACATTAACTGACGACATGTTTGTCCTCACCGCGGGAAAACGACCGTCTGAAAACACTGCATTTTGAAAGGAGTTGTTGCTAAAGTTGCTCGTAAAATAAAATCGTTTTCCTTAAACAATTAAAACGTGTATGTTCATAAAGCTTTCTTAACGTATGGTATTTAATCAACGCACCGAAAAACCTTTAGAAGCGATTGACAGGGGCATGCATTATAACATTAAATACATGGGAATGGGGGGTACGTCGACTGAAGTGATAAGCTGTGCATTTTGTATTGAATTATTGCTGAAGTTGGTTTTAAACAAATGATTTTCCTTAAACAAAACATGTATGTTCATAAAAGTAAATGGTATAATAAAAATTATATAACGTATTATACTTTACTATCGTATGATATCTAATCAAAGCAACGAAAAGCCTTTAGAAAAGATTGAAAGGGGCATGGATTGTAACATTAAATACATGCGGATGGGGGATTATAACGACTGAAGTGACGTTTACATAAACAAAATGACACAAGACGCCATAAAATAGATATAGATATGTTTATTTCCTCGTCCAATTTGGGTACAAGCGCTCTTTTCATTTGTATCTATGTGCCCTTCATCCATTCCCATTGTTCAAATAAAAATTGCAACTCTTACATATTTGCCCGCAGATAGTCTTTCAGCGCATTCGTGCTTTGATTAACCTATGTTTCTAGAGAGAAAAATAACATTGAGCTTAATTGTTTGTTTTGAAAACTCCAGATAATTCCCTCTTAATATATAGTATTTTTATCCCCGTTCTATTTACTCAAGACTAAATGTGTTCACAAAAACAAAAATACAATATATATTTAGCCCGGAATTCACATAACTGGGTTATCTCATGGCGGTACAAATAAAAGGCGAATTTCATGCTATTGAAATTCATGTATTAGACCAATGCCTCTTATTACTTCCGAAGAAACGTGTGTATATATTTGGTATAATTTAGTTTGTACTGGAGGATTAGCTGGGTTTGGGTTTGAGTTTGGGTCTGCTAAGCCTTTCTGTGGAGTTTTCATCGCATCAAAATGAAGACGGGCGAATTGAAAACAAGTACTGCGCTCTTGGGATAACATGTGTGTTTATCTAATTTTGATAGTTTTGCACAGAATGCATTACAAAATATGACCATTCAAATAATTTTAAGTATTTTTCAATTTAAGGTTAATCGGTTTAATACACAATGATGAATTCGTATGTAATACTTTTAGTTAAATTTAAGACAATGTCAATGTAGCTTTACGCATTTATACTCCTATAATTAACGTGACACATCATCAAATGTAAATTAAACATAATTTAGACAAAGCAAAACTACATCAATGTTTTACTATGCGACAAGAAAATATGTTTTCATAATCCGACATGTGCGGATATAAAATAAGTCAATAAAACAATAAAAACACTGATAAAACAGAGAAAACGAATTGAAGTACATGTAACAGTCAACAGAAATCAGAAGCAAATGGTTTGCTTTCTCAACCGATTAACTTTGATCTTGTATTGACCTTCGTGGGCCTGACGCGCCCGGAAGCGCTGATGTCGGCGCTCTTGTACACAGTCCTTCCGTTCAGCGCCTGTACGGGCCTGTAGTTCTTATCTATCTTGTCATGAGTGCCAATGGTTCCTGACTCAATGTGGGAAACCTCCCGGAAATTCGCCAACTGGAAATTTAAATCAATTGACACGAGGATAAAGGATGAAGCTGACATATACTTTGGTTATGCTCTGCAAATGACACATTACGACGAAATCGTTCCTGATGTTGATAAAAGGTGGTTGTCTTCTTATTAAACCAAAACTGCGAAGCGATTAAACATTTAGTAAGACAGTTACCTTAGCAATAAATAAAATATATGGTGATCAAAGGCGTTAAACGTTAATGCGGGGAAGTCAAGTTCATAAAATTTTAAGTGCCGGTTATTTTAAGGCGGATCTTCGCTGATTGACTATAATAATATTATAAGACAAGGAACAGGGTAAATTTGGTCAACACAAGGGCCATTACATGAAAGGATGCTGAGGAAACTGACCATTAACTTGAATTGAAATCCAGTGTCTGGCTGGTAGTTGAACATTGTAATCAGCTTTGGCAAAGATTAACTTATGAATACTGGGAAAGAACCAGGGCGACAACGATGAGGAAATTGGGAATGTCCTATATTTCGACATTGTTTTGAATAACAAATGGGTCAATTCTAAAATATCGAATTATTGGAAAATACACGTCTTTATTCACCTGAGTGGAACTGATTTGGATTGGGTCCAGCATAACTGTCCATGTGACCACCTCAGAGCAGGAGGGTGTGGTTAGGCTGCCTTGATACCGGAAGTAGGTCATTTTGGTGCCCGTCATGCCGTCGATCGGAAGTGCACTGTTGGTCAAGTCCCGGACGTTTATCGAAACACTGTACGTTTTGGCCGCTATTCAAATGTATTGCTATATACTCATGTTACATAACTATCAAATATCTAGCTAAATCTACACTCCTGTCGCAATTCCTTTGATGACCATATGACCATATTCCGATGAAATCATCATCTTCGGAATACCTTTGATACGACCAAATTCATGCTTGTGTTAGTCAGATGATAATTATTTGCATTTAAATGAATTGGTTATATGTTTTTCAGTAGTTTATAGAGATCTATAATTGAATAAAAAATATTTCTCTTTTTCAAACAGTGCAAATACTAATTCGATATTTTCACTGTTTTGAAAATTAAGCCCATTCTCATGTCCAGATCGAACATTAGCGCACACATGACTGGGACACAGTTTGAACGACGTCATTTCCGAAATGACGTTCCTCTCGCATACCATTAGGTGCGCTTGTCTTAAAAACTACAATAAACTATCAATATTATATTCTTTTTAGCATACGATTACAAGAAAAATTGGATGTTTCAGTGTACGATCGCAAATATTTCACCCCGTGACAAATAAAAGTAAATAATTCACTCGTGGCTACGTCACTCGTAAAATATAGCTTTTGGTGCTCACTCGGTGAAATATCTTACGATCTTACACTCAAATCGACGCCATCGAGCTTAAAAACGACAATTTTATGAACTGTTAATGAATTTGAAGCTTTTAAGTTAGATTAATCAGCTAAGAACTAGTATGAAACATGATATGTTATTATAATTATGAAGTATGTCGGTCAATCTTACATTTGTACTGCACGTTTGAAAGCGCCGATATCAGAGTGGCATAGTTTGCGTTGTCGTCTGCGTCAATCTGAAAATAGTGATCTTTTTTTATAACAAATAAAGCGAACCTATACATAATCAATACAAATCTTAATGCATTACATGATTAAGAATATTTGTATTAACTTCCATAGACATGTACTAAGAGATGCTGACGTTGATGTTTATTTGTAAATAAGAGTGTATAGATAACATTATTGTAATATATTGTAAAACTTGTGTGATTATTCAACGATGGCCGTTAAATGTTTAACGGTACCCAACCCAAATAGTGTTACATGCTGGAAGATCCGAATGCGTATATTTAATTTCTGCAACAATTTTGATTGACAATTATGAAATTCACTTGTCAAAATATCAAAGGAGCTGTCATGGATAGTAAAATAAAATTAACACAAACAATCTGGTGGACAGCGGTTTATGTAAACAAAGGCTCAACAAATGATTTAGAAATATTTCAGGATTGATATAATATTACTAGCATACAAAAGTTATACAAAATAGCAGTTCAGTTGAAACTCAAACTAGAACTCAAATCTTTTGCACGATTAGTGGTTTCGTTGTATCAGAATTTTGTCATACTAAAGTTGCCTTTAAAAATTGCGTGTTCAAAGATCTAGAGAGTGGACATTGTCAAATTCGACAAGCTATGGGCCGTAAATCCGTAATGACTTATGCGATATGGCATGTTGTCGATACTGTGCGAGATATTGTAGTAATGATCATTAAACAGTATCAATGTTATGAGAAATTTAATCTATAAACTGGAATCGACTACTTTTAATATATTATGGCTGGTAATCAAAATGTAATCGATGTTTAAGTCACAATGTAAGACCTCACAACCTTAAGAGAGAGCCTTAGTCATGTGACATGTTTACCTGGTAGAAAAAGTCTTCCATGACGGACCTTTATCCGGTTGAACGTAAGCCCTCGTTACTTTGGACAGAGTACCGTAACCATGTTTAATGATATACATAATAGAAGAGCGAACCGTAACGGCCATTCGCCATGTGCATTGTTAGACCTCATAGCCTTTGCCCTTCATCGAGTTTAAGGTAATACCTGGTTAAAGTACCTAACAATGTTTAATGTTATACCTGGAAGAAAACCCTACAATGGCGGACCTTTACTTTATGCAACACAACCTACGACAGCGGACCTTAACCATGATCAATGTAATACCTTGAGAAAATATCTACGACAGCGCACCTTTGCAATAATCAATGTTATACCTTAAGAAGATATCTACGACAGCGGACCTTTGCAATAATCAATGCTATACCCTGAGAAGATATCTACGATAGCGGAATTTAGCCATGTTTAATGTTATACTTGGCAGAAGAAGACTACGGCAGCGGACCTTAACCATGACCAATGTAATACCTCGAGAATATCATGGACAATGAAACATAACAATGTACAATATATTACCTTGTAGAAGAAGGCTACGACAGCAAGACCGTCTGACTGCGAAACGGCGCTGGCAAGGCTCCGATAGGCAGTATTGTAGTGGACAATGTGAAGCTGAAATATATGGCAAGCATCTATGGTAGTAATATTTGGTACAATGTTGATAAACATTCAAAAGTATCCGTAGTCGATCTTGTGGTGAAAATACTGCTCGCAACTTATGTAGCAAGTATGGTGTATCATATTTGAGAACTGTTGCAATACATGTGAGTGATATCCGGAAACATTTTATGTCAGGACAATGGTATAAGCAAACTTGCTGTGGGTTTTTTTACCTCAAAATATTAAACCATCTCGGTAACCGATAGGGCGGCAACTGGGTGTGGAAAATAACGGAATGGGTCACACGTAGCTGGTATCAAAGGGTATTTTTATTGTATATTCCCTACTTCGAAATGAACTCCAATCTGTTTTGTTCGCAAAGAAATGAGATATTGTTTTACAGGGCAATATTTACATAGAATCTAGCCTACCTCAAGAGGGTAGTGTTTTGATTGATATGTGTGCTCGGAGCCGGTGGTATCGTCCGCGCCCCAATGCCAGTGTAGCTGCACCGCTTTGTATGTGGAACCTAGATTGCCGCCAGTCAGATGAAGGTCGGCAGAGGAAGGGATGTCTACTTGCACTGGATAATACACATATCATGATCAGCATCTGAAACTCTCGCAATGTGTTGCTCAAACGAATGATTGGGCTCTAGAGTGTGGGTATACTTAAATTAGGAAGTAGGAAATATGCGCTGTCATTAAACATTGAAGAACAAAAAGTCTGAATACGTAGTTCTTGATCTGTCAAAGTCTGGCTTTAGAAGTGTTTAGATAGAAAGATTCTTTTTACTCAAACATTATATTGATATTGCAATTATTTCTAGACTGATGGAACTAAGAAAATGTTGGCAATTGTTATTTGTGTAACAGCTGAAAAATATTACTTACCAGTGTGCCCATTGTTATGGAAAACATTACCTACCACTGTGTCCGCTGTTATGGAAAACATATTTTTACCAGAGGGATGTTGTCGTTTAATACCTACCTACCAGAGTGCCCGTTATTATGGAAAATATTACCTTCCAGAGTGACCGACGTTATGGAAAACATTTCCTACCAGAGGGTCTGTTGTTATGAAAGACAGTACCTACCAGAGTGCCCGTTGTTATGTATCTTCCCGGTAAAGTCCACCTCGTAGTTGTTAAACATCAGTGTATCAAGCTGTAGGCTGGTGTCAAAGGTCATATTGATTGGGCTTGGGAGATCGATGGGTGATTGCCTTTTTAGGGCGCAGTCAGGGTAGTACAAGCCCCACGTGTCTGCTCCTGATGGGATAGAAATACAGCTACAGTATAACGTAGGTTGTAAAAGTTGGTAAGAATTGTAAAATGTTGTTGTAGTTTATATTTCTTTATCTTACATGCATAAGCCCACAACAAACAAATACCCAGAAATGCGCTTTTCTGTATTTGATTTCATACAATTCTATAGATATTTTCCAAGGTCGAAATTGGAGTTTCTGCTTTGAAAATAATCAGATTCATGCCAGGAAGATGGATTAGATGTTGTAAAAAGGTTCAGACCAATTAAAGTAAACACGAAGTTGAACATAAATGCATTTGCTATAAATATGGCGCTTATATCGATCCTTCGATTTGCAACCCCCGTCCACTCTTGAAGCTTAGACAGTACCTTCATAGCCATGATATCCCCAGGTGTAGTCATCAGGAACGTCTGAAAAAACCATTGATTTAAACTTAAAGTGCCTGTTTCTTTTAAACAGCTTCTATATAAAAAAATTGATAAAAAATAAACAAACCACAAAAGGGTAAGTAACAACTTTAGTACAAAATCGCCTTCCCTTAAATCATATCATTCGAATTGTTGTTGTTGTAATTGTTGTTGGCAATTGTTATATTGTTTTTAGTGTTGTTATTGTTCATTGTTGTTTTTGTTTTTATTAAATTACTGAACTTATCTTGCGTTAAGCTAAAGCTTGAAAATATAATTAAAATTGACTTGCCACATAAGCTGAAAGGAAATGTGAACACTAATTGTATTCATTCTTATTGCTACACTGCATTATGTGTATAGTGAGTTTTCTCTCATTGAGTGTCTGTTCGGGCTTTGAACCTTGCTGCTTGTGCTCTTAACACACATAAACATGTTCTGGTTATTTGAGGATATTTTTAACAAGAGCGACTTTCAAGGTACAAAGTATTAAGAAATATTCGATATCATATATAACCTAACATCAGCATGATCAAACGAAATAAGAATAAAGACGTGATATATGGGCTTTTGTAGCACAAGCAATCTTATAACTTCATTCTCCATAATGCAACCATGGATAAAACTTTATTTGGAATTACATTTTCTCTACATCTATGCCAATGTAGTGAAGTACACGAACTATTAACACTAGGGACTAATATCTGTGACGTTGATATTTTACGACAAGAAAACGCGTACTGCCACTGCGTGTTCATCCTTCATGAATTAAAAACGCGTGAATGAAATATACATAATTCTCCGTGTATGAAGTGATAGATTGTGCAGTCTGTAAAAAGGAAAGTCTTCTTTCATTAAGCTTAATAGTGCATTTTATTTGTTTATGATCGTGCCCCCCAAAAGAGAATATAATGCAGCCACTGTATTTTCATTTCGTACATAATGTGCGTGCTACAGTTAACAACTTGTAAACAAAGTTTTTGCTTGATAGCTGACAACAGGATTCGACGATTGATCGTTGGAAGCCCGTGGCTTTCTAAGCCACGTTAACGAATAACATCACTTCGACTTACATTTTAATGCAATATTTGTACACTAGATACGGTACTTACATGTGATAAAGTTTTCGAGGAGAAAAACAACAAAAGAACTTACCCTCATGATCGGGTTTATTTTTAAAATCTTATTCAATATATATATATTGTACGTCACACTATTTTACAAAATATGATGAACATGCTACTATTTTGAAGGGGACATGGCCATGTACATTGATAGATTGCAAATACATTATTGTCATACAACACCGGCTAAAAGGTTGTTTCGTCAAAGAATCGATTTAGGCATATTTCATGATCCCGAAGGAGAAAACAAAATAACTGCACTGTAGAGACGTTTTGCCGCTGTCAACAATGATTTAACGCCAATTATACATACATGTAGTCATCACTCAAGAAATTGGCTTTCAATGTCCATTCCTACAATTAATGAGTAAACCCTTTTTTCAATTCACCGCCACTAAATGACATTTCAAGGGCAGGATATATTAAAGTTGCAGTTGTATCAGTGTTTGCATGGGATGTGTGTATGAGAAACATTTACCAGAATTACACCTGTGAAGAATGCAGGCATTCTTTTCTATCATAGTCTCTTGTTGATGTGGATCATGAATAGTGTCACAAAAACAACAAAAAGCATGCATTCTTTGTTCTGTCTCATTCACCTGTGATCATTTAAGTTATTTATAGTATGATAACTAACTGTCCTGTGTGATTATGCTGTTATGTTGCCCTTCTTATAGATGGTCAAGAGTGTACATTATGATGGGCAATCCTGCTTATCTATAGGGCTGTTCAATATTCAATGGAGGTCAAATTTAAAGTCCTTTAAAACCCAGAGGCGAATGTTTGAAGTAATCAACTGTAAAACTTCTCTGAAATTGTTGAAAAACACATCAAAGTTAAGGTCTTTCAAATTGCAAAAGGGGTGAGGAAAGCCAAAAATGTAAAGTTTTGAACAATCCGTGTTTAAATTAGTTTTGAGGAACAACTATTTCAAAAGTGAATAGAAAATCCTTTACAAAATGTGTTTGTGTAATAAGGAGTTATAATAGTTGGCTAATTGAAATAAGAGACTTAGGCTCGTCATTCTTAAGATATTTCGAGAGAATGGGTCCTAGGTCCATATTCACTAACACCTTGATTCTGAGCTTGAAACTCGAGACTCAAAACTGCAAACCTTTGATAATTAAAAAAATAATGAATTTAAAAGCATTGATTTTGAAATTACCAAAAATACGAGTGATATGGATGAATTTGATCAAACTTCATGTCTCAAACTCGACTTTAAGACATTAGTTAATACGAACCCTGTGTCCATATTTCACTTACGTCTTAAATTTAAGTTTGATACACAGGCTCAGAAGACGAAACTCTTAAAGTGACACCCTTATTCAAAATCAATACATACACATGTATAACATTCATACATTTTGAGTGATAAACCTTAAATTACTTACTAAATAATGCATTTATGGAAACTATTAATAACAAGATTGTAACCGTGTATTTTATAGCAGAAAGAGCAAACATATATAATGATTGGTGAATGCTAAATATTTACTGTGGTCTACTATAGTCTCATAAGGTAGAAATACCATGTTTTTTCTCATTTCTTTTAAATTAAACTCGGTATCCTTCATTAGAATCATTGTTTTCGACAGTTATTCATCCTATTTGGAATATTAAAACAATATTATTTATTGTGGTTAATCTTATCTGGGAGTAAGAGTGCATCTTTAAATGATTCAAAATACATATACTAACAATTGGTTTTGACAAAATGTGTGTGCCTGAATATAAGAAACAGATTTCGACAATATTTGGTCCTGTAATACGATTTTTCAACCATTTTTTTTATAAGTCGATGTCTCAAACTCAGGCTCAGGACGTTACTGTAAGAATAACGTTGTGTGTGGTTGAATCATGATAAGGTTATTATATAACGCTGTCGCAGCACGTAAGTGCCAACATTTATTTGATTTTTTCCTACTAATTATCATTTCATTTATGCCTTAATCGATTCTTTGACGATACAACATTTTAGCCGGTGTCAGGGATGTACGACAATAATGTATTTGCAATCTATCAATGTACATGGTCATGTCCCGTTCAAAAATTATTAGGATGCTTATCATACATGTATTTTGTAAAGTAGTGTGACGAACAATACATATTTTGAATCAGATTTTTAGTTTAAATTAGCCCGATCACGCGGGCAAATACTTTTGTTGTTTTTCTCCTCGAAAACGTTTGTCTCATGTAAGTACCGTATCTAGTGTACAAATATTGCATTAAAAATATATTATTTGAAACAATTTTCTACTAATTATCATTTCATTTATGAGTAATTGAATAACCAATTCAGGGCAGTTTCTAATAATGAGCAAATATCAAAATAAAAACGTTAATTTAGTGATGGTACAACGTTAGGCTAACGTTGTGCTAACGTTGCGTTAAAGACCTTGAGATATTTTTTTTTTCGCGGTTTTCCTTTAAATAAAAAAACGTCTTTACGTTGTGACAACATGTTCCTTGTCATTTGGATAGAAGCAGTTTCGAAATAAGAAATAAAATAATAATATGAGTTTAAACACTTGATTTCTTTTATCATAATCGACCATTTTTAACATAAAGTTTATTTCCGTTTTGTACAATGAACTTTTATCATCTTGGCATAGATTTAACACTAACTTGCGCAGCGTGAATTCATCAAAAAAGTAATACATTAGCTGCTATGTGTGTGCTTATATTGTAAGTTTTGCATTTGACAATGCAAGAAACAACCCAACAAATCATAACTTTTTACAACGTTGTGACAACGTTACTTTGGCATCCAATACATAATATTCATACACCATTGTAACAACTTTATAGTGCATGGTTTTCTATCCCCGATTATGACATTAATCACTTTCTCACCCCATCTTTAATTTTGACGACCCGACCATAACCGGAAACAGTTTATAATATTACGTCACAATAACCCGGGAAAAATAATCATAGCTGATACCTTAAATAACTTTAAAACTGAAACGCAAATGACAACAATACATTTAAAATATCATATTTTAAACATTCCAACATGTTGATTATAGTTTTTCGTGGCCTGCTGACACAAGACAAACAATAACAAGATAAACAATTTTCAATTTATATTTATACGCGATCCGAACATTTCCGAAGATCTTGCGTTTATTCGCAATTGCCCAAAGGTAGTTCATTTAAGGAATGGAAGTTGAGGTGTAAATTAAACTTTGTAATGACAACGTTGTCACAACAGTATGTGATTGCTGAGCTGGTGTTCACTCGAGGTTTAAGCCGGTTTGCGAGATCTCAGCCTCACATCTGCGGGCAAGCATAGACTTTATTACCTGTGATGTAACTCTTCGTTACGGTCCTAGTTCCGAGCGCTTGCCCAGGACGATAATTTGAGGTCAGTAAGCTGTTTGTGGAACCCTGTGTGTTCTTGTGCAGGCTTCGGAAAGCTGCCATCTGTATTAGATAAAGCAATATATCCTTGAGAAGTGCTATGACTAGTATTCTAACAATATCCATATGACGGTAATGCATTTGAACATTATTCCGGGCTCTAACTATGGTTGGCATTTTAGAAACAATGATATATAAGATATAATTGTATAGTATACGTTGTACTGAAAATACGATTTATCCATTATTATAGAAATGCCCGAAAACAAGAAGTACTCCTACAAACATCTGGTGGGTAAACGCGTATCCGTCAAGTCCACAACGCAAACGAGATGAAACTGAGGAACCGGTTGTTGCATGAAATTTGATTCAGGTCGTGAAAAAAAACAATCGTGTTAAATGAATTGTCATCGAGCCTTCTATATTTATTTCTGGTGTATTTATTTCACTGGCATTTTTAACTGCTTCTCGTTTAATCCGAATGATTGACATTAAGATTCAACACGTTATTTCGATACATGAAATACCTGTAAAACGCATGGCCATATGCCAAATGAGATACGACTTCATTCATAATGCAACTCTACAAATAACTTTTTTCATGTATGCTATATAGGGGATATTATGATAGGACGCTTTTCTGGTGACCTGTATCACGTCGAGTTCGGTGTGTAAACACGTATCCGTCGAGACCGCAGGTCGAGACGGATACATGTTTACTCACCGAACGAGACGTGATGCAGGTCACCAGAAAATCGTTTTATCGTAATATTCCATTTATTATATACCTGCCTATTTAATTATTCCTCTTTATTTTTTGGTTTCAATTTGATTTAATTTTGCCGCCATCTGTCAAATGCGCGTATGAATTCGAATGTGTTAACGTAGTTTGTGTAATGAATGTCAAGGGAGGCTACTACAGCCAAACGAAGTCAGAAGTTACATAATTCACTTTATAGAGCAAAATAAGAACAAACTATTTTATATTTGAGCAAAATTAACAAAATGCTAATAAAATAGCTATTATTAAATGCCACAGCACAAAAAAAACATCAAAAAGCGGTACTTATTTTACGAGTATACTCTAATCGTCGTTTCCTCTAGACATAACGCGGCCTTTAAAAAAAAGAAGTATATATACGTGGGATTTTTTGACGATAATAATATGCATAATTGAGGGAAGTTCGTGAGTCAATCGCTATTTCTATCGATGACGCGAATTCTTCTTTATATTGGCGATCTGCTCACATTTATGATAATGAACATGGATAATCATTAATGTAACAATTCATGAACTTCGAAATGGAGAACAACTAGTTCACTGAAGTAGCTATCTTGATAGATTGGAAGTGTTCTCTGCTTCATGCTTATCCTCATGGTTCTTTGAAGAACATGAGAATCATGTTCCTGAATATTTACATGCTTCTGGAGCGTGAGTAAAGTTAGATAGTTTAATGTATTTAAAAGTTGACAGGTTTCGAGAATACACACGGTACTCGCATGATACGAAATCAGAAAATGACAGTATCACGATACAATTTTTTCAATACGCCGTGCTGTATTTTCACTGTTGGATATGGAAAAGGAATTTGATAGGCATATAATAAAAATAAATATTCCGCTACTTTAAAAAATGACCTCAATTTTGATAAATGTGTTAGTAAAGAAGTACCGTTTGAAAAATGTCAATTGCTAGACCAGTCTGTGAAATGTTTTGACCAGTCTGTGAAATGACACGAATGGTCAGCATAAAGCAATTATGTATTGTTCTACTCATTGAAGGGACGCGAACGTTAGTTGTGCATAAAGCAGAAAGGTATTGTACCAATCGATAAATAGTCGCGTACGGTACCACTATGTGAAGTGACCCTAACGATAGTCGTGCTTCTATTGAAAAAGGTATTGTATCTGTCGATGGAAACCAACGAGCGTATTAAAATACACACAAATATAATTGTATACTTGTTTAGACGAGATGAGGTTCTTGTGCTCAAATATCGTCCAGACAACAGCCTCGTTACACTTGGGCGTAGTCAGTGAACCGTTGTAGCGGTAAAAGTCCGTGCTGGTCGCTGGCATCAGGGCCGAGAAATCCAGGTCCAGCACCCTTGAGTCACCTAGTCATGACGAACACATTGAATACTTTAAAGACAATAAATACACGTGGCGTCATAACGGGAGCCTGTTGGTGCTCGCAAAAGCATCAATGATGATGATGATGATGATGATGATGATGATGATGATGATATTCTTTCCCGTACCGTTGTATGGAATGTCCGCTAGTTTTGTGATCAGTGGGGCAATGGCGGAGTTGTCTTGGTCGTGGTCATCTATCTGTGAACACAAAGTTATACAACCATCATTCAATAAAAACCATTGAAGCAACAAAACGCTTATACATGTACATGTACAGTGTATATTTCCTTTTTTATTTCCAAATATATTTGAATGCCGTGAATTGCTAGTGTGTGCTTTATGAAATTACTTTATAAGATATCTGTATTTGTATTACCATTACTACTTGAAACGGGTGCTAGGTTTGTTTACCGAATGGTAAAATTATTGACATATATATATAATATCTACAAAACAAGAATGCCAATGGATCTTTTTGTTTCGATTTTTTATTGTAATTAACTCATTTTGGCTTAATACGAAGAAATCTTGCAAATAAAATTTGCAATTTATTCAGACATTTAACCGTTATTAACTTATTAGTGATGGTTATTAAAGCCCGTGTCCGATTGTTGTGGGAGTAATGATCCCTATATGATTAACACAATCAGTGATGATTACTGTTCCATGGGTGCGAAACAGTGGCTCCGGTAAACAGGCGGTCATTTTAATTCCCGACAAAATAAAAGCACTCGATAATACTGTTTTTATCTTAAATGTAAGCTTCTTGAGTGAGATTCAGCTGAAAATGGTGAAAATGTTCTACTTTCTTTTGTAAACATGCATGTGGTTGATGGGAGAATCGGTTTTATAACTCCATAAACAAAAATGTTTACAAAATAACCGAAATACGTGTGAAGATTAAACATATTTTTATGGCACTGCATTCCCCGATTTCTCAAATAAGCTCTCATAATTGTGATATTAGATAAAAAAACGAGTCATACTAACATTTTATAATGATATCCGTTTTTTGGCTCTAAGTCGGAAGTGTCATTTGCTCTTTTTTTATACACAGCTCCTAAAAGAGCTGGAGCCACTGTTTCGCAATCATGTGTTCGACATGACCGAGTGTGGTGATAGTAATAACATCTGTAGCATTTGCATTATTAGTGATGGTTGCTGTAGGACGTAACCGATTGTAAGGGGAGAAATAACCCCTTTTAATTTACCATACTGTATGGCATGACCGATTGTGGTGGTATAAATAACCTTTATAACAATAAAATATTATAAGATGCGACCTATCATGGTTTGAGTAATAACCCTTTAAGCATTTGCATAATCAGTGATGATTTCTGTAGGACTTGGCCGATTGTTGTGGTTATAATTACCCCAATTACATTAACACTGACGGACAGTGATATTTACTAGAGCACGTCACTGATTGTGGTGGTTGTAATAACGCCTAAATCATTAGCACCATCAGTGATAATTGCTGAAGGACGTGACCGATTGTGGTGGTTGCCTGCCCAATAATGGAGTAACAATCAAAGCACTTGCTGGAAGACGTGCTCGATTATATAACATGGGTCCTTTATCAATATTTGTTTTATATTAATATTGGTCCTTTATCGATCTCTTCAGAGAAAACAACATAATGTACCACCGAAACACATCAGTTGACAAACTGTGAAATAACAAGAATATACCGCGAAGAAGAATCCGAGCACCGCCAGCCCATCAGACTGTTTGAGGGCAGTAGGGAGATCTGCTACCCCATCTTTCATATGCACAATGTGCATCTGTAATGTGTAAAAAACAAAACATTACGCATAATCTCATATCGAGTGGTGAATGCGAAAAGGTTCTAAGTGACATTAAATAAATGAGAAGATAGAACCTTTTCGCTTTCACCCCTCGATATACGGGTGTGTAACTACGCTCCCCCACGAATATAATGTTTTTGTTTCTTCCCGATTCCTGCGTTACATAAAACGATTTAATAAAGCTTCGATCCACTTATGCCATGATGCGAGCTTCTGCGTACTGTTGACTTCCTGATATATGTATTTTCACATGAACTACTCTTTTGAGAATGCCTAGTGGTGGCTTTATGACTCGGTTATTTTTTCATTTACGTTACTGATCTTTAAATATGCACTATTACTTCAAAGTAAGATTTAACACAGCCTTAACTTGATAATATTACAAAAACAGATGTATATTGATATATTAAAGTAGCAAAAACTGTTGCCAAAGGTCCTCTCCAATCTTTTAAAATTCAAGTGTGGCTTAATGTCAGCCATGAGACTGTTTCGTTTCTATTTGGATTTTTTTACTATGCACCCTGCAAAGGATAGTCTTGATCTAATGAATGTCATACTTTAATTCGACGTTTCGGCATTTTGTGGTTAGCAACCAATTTCAGCATCGCTGATTACTTGTAACTTACGACAGTATATCCTTTAATTTTAAATAGAAGTAAACAATTGATACGTATAGCTTAAAACACAAACCACTACGAACACATAAAACATGTTTTTTTCATATAAGAAAATTAGAAATAACTAACATCAAAAAAATCCTGACACCTCGGACAAATTCAAATATTTGAAACAATCTCGACAAGAATGTCGTGGTATCATTTACAATAACAAATATATTCGATGTCCAGGCGTACTTGGACGGCTGTACAAGAAAATACTTATATAGATCTTTACGTAATGACTTACATACGTACTTTACTTTTACGTAAGTTACTACCTCTAAGGGAAACTGATGCCCCCGGAAGGTGTGTTCTGAGCCCTCGTCGTCATTGGGTCCCCAGTGGAAATGAAGCTGTAGGGCGTTATACTGTCCAGTGAGCCCTCCGCCTGTCATGTGGATGTTTCCAATTTCAGCATCGCTGATGCTCATTTGAACTGTGTACAAAAAGGTATGTATATGGGGCAAATATAAGGGCCTCACAGCTAATTTAGCGACAGTGCCTTAAACCGTTGATTCAGTTACAAGTTGCCAGACGTTAGCCTCGATAATGCTCATTTAAACTTAAAAAAGAAATGAACGTATACATCATTTGGTTCGGCAATTTTTTATACCTGCTTAGGCGTTCTACTGTACAGTTAAATTTCTGCTCGTCATGTAGGTGGTTGCAATATACTTTGCAGTAATACCTCTGACCTTTATTTGTAGGCAGTCGTTATGTACTATCCAGGGAGCCCTGCATCCGTGATGAAGGTAAAGTGATCGCTTCATATTGAAAAGTCAAATACCACCCGTCGTGTAGGTAGTCGCTATATACTGCCCATCCAACCCTCCGTCCGTCATGTAGGTAGTCGCTATATACTGCCCATCCAACCCTCCGTCCGTCATGTAGGTAGTCGCTATATACTGCCCATCCAACCCTCCGTCCGTCATGTAGGTAGTCGCTATATACTGCCCATCCAACCCTCCGTCCGTCATGTAGGTAGTCGCTATATACTGCCCATCCAACCCTCCGTCCGTCATGTAGGTAGTCGCTATATACTGCCCATCCAACCCTCCGCCCGTCTTGTAGGTAGTCGCTATATACTGCCCATCCAACCCTCCGCCCGTCTTGTAGGTAGTCGCTATATACTTCCCATCCAACCCTCCGCCCGTCATGTAGGTAGTCGCTATATACTGCCCATCCAACACACCGTCCGTCATGTAGGTAGTCGCTATATACTTCCCATCCAACCCTCTGTCCGTCATGTAGGTAGTCGCTATATACTTCCCATCCAACCCTCCGTCCGTCATGTAGATAGTCGCTATATACTTCCCATCCAACCCTCCGTCCGTCTTGTAGGTAGTCGCTATATACTGCCCATCCAACCCTCTGTCCGTCATGTAGGTAGTCGCTATATACTGCCCATCCAACCCTCCGTCCGTCATGTAGGTAGTCGCTATATACTTCCCATCCAACCCTCTGTCCGTCATGTAGGTAGTCGCTAAATACTTCCCATCCAACCCTCCGTCCGTCTTGTAGGTAGTCGCTATATACTTCCCATCCAACCCTCCGTCCGTCATGTAGGTAGTCGCTATATACTTCCCATCCAACCCTCCGTCCGTCTTGTAGGTAGTCGCTATATACTTCCCATCCAACCCTCCGTCCGTCATGTAGGTAGTCGCTATATACTTCCCATCCAACCCTCCGTCCGTCATGTAGGTATTCGCTATATACTTTCCATCCAACCCTCCGTCCGTCTTGTAGGTAGTCGCTATATACTTTCCATCCAACCCTCCGTCCGTCATGTAGGTAGTCGCTATATACTTCCCATCCAACCCTCTGTCCGTCTTGTAGGTAGTCGCTATATACTTCCCATCCAACCCTCTGTCCGTCTTGTAGGTAGTCGCTATATACTGCCCATCCAACCCTCCGCCCGTCTTGTAGGTAGTCGCTATATACTGCCCATCCAACCCTCCGCCCGTCTTGTAGGTAGTCGCTATATACTTCCCATCCAACCCTCCGCCCGTCATGTAGGTAGTCGCTATATACTGCCCATCCAACCCACCGCCCGTCATGTAGGTAGTCGCTATATACTTCCCATCCAACCCTCTGTCCGTCATGTAGGTAGTCGCTATATACTTCCCATCCAACCCTCCGTCCGTCATGTAGGTAGTCGCTATATACTTCCCATCCAACCCTCTGTCCGTCTTGTAGGTAGTCGCTATATACTGCCCATCCAACCCTCTGTCCGTCATGTAGGTAGTCGCTATATACTGCCCATCCAACCCTCCGTCCGTCATGTAGGTAGTCGCTATATACTTCCCATCCAACCCTCTGTCCGTCATGTAGGTAGTCGCTATATACTTCCCATCCAACCCTCCGTCCGTCTTGTAGGTAGTCGCTATATACTTCCCATCCAACCCTCTGTCCGTCATGTAGGTAGTCGCTATATACTTCCCATCCAACCCTCCGTCCGTCTTGTAGGTAGTCGCTATATACTTCCCATCCAACCCACCGTCCGTCATGTAGGTAGTCGCTATATACTTCCCATCCAACCCACCGTCCGTCATGTAGGTAGTCGCTATATACTGCCGTCCGTCATGTAGGTAGTCGCTATATACCTCCCATCCAACCCTCCGTCCGTCATGTAGGTAGTCGCTATATACTTCCCATCCAACCCTCCGTCCGTCATGTAGGTAGTCGCTATATATTTCCCATCCAACCCTCCGTCCGTCTTGTAGGTAGTCGCTATATACTTCCCATCCAACCCACCGTCCGTCATGTAGGTAGTCGCTATATACTTCCCATCCAACCCTCCGTCCGTCATGTAGGTAGTCGCTATATACTTCCCATCCAACCCTCCGTCCGTCATGTAGGTAGTCGCTATATATTTCCCATCCAACCCTCCGTCCGTCTTGTAGGTAGTCGCTATATACTTCCCATCCAACCCACCGTCCGTCATGTAGGTAGTCGCTATATACTTCCCATCCAACCCACCGTCCGTCATGTAGGTAGTCGCTATATACTGCCGTCCGTCATGTAGGTAGTCGCTATATACTTCCCATCCAACCCACCGTCCGTCATGTAGGTAGTCGCTATATACTGCCCATCCAACCCTCCGTCCGTCATGTAGGTAGTGGCTATATCAGTGCGTGTATACATTATGCAACATTTTGCTTCGAATAAAGACTTGAAACAAAGATAACTTCACTATTTCTTCACCATTTTAAATAAAACATAGCGCAGTCTACGCCGCTTACGGAGCCCTGACTTCGGTCTTTTAGCAAAGTTTGATTGAGAGTTTAGTTTCTTAAAACACTTCGACAAACCTTATCATAAAACGGCCGTCTGACGGCGCACTGTCAAAACTTTATTTTGAAAACATGTTTAATGAAACTAATAATCTGATCATCTGATCAAACTCCGGTAATAAAACGAAGGCGGGGCTCATTAAGTGGCAAATACCGTTCTTTGTTTCATTAGAAATATTATAGTAAAAGAAAAGTAATCTTTCTTTCAAGTCTTCATATTAAGCACTGTTGCCTTCCGACGTAGCATATATGACGTAATTTATCAAGTGATATAGACACACACTGTATAAACTATTCATACAACCCTCCGCCCATCATGTGAGTAGTCGCTATATACTGTCCATGAAGCCACCCGCCCGTCATGTAAGTAGTCGCTATATACTGTCCATGAAGCCACCCGGTCGTCAAGTAAGTAGTCGCTATATACTGTCCATGAAGCCACCCGGTCGTCATGTAAGCAGTCGCTATATACTGTCCATGAAGCCACCCGGTCGTCATGTAAGCAGTCGCTATATACTGTCCATGAAGCCACCCGCCCGTCATGTAAGAAGTCGCTATATACTGTCCATGAAGCCACCCGGTCGTCATGTAAGTAGTCGCTATATACTGTCCATGAAGCCACCCGCCCGTCATGTAAGCAGTCGCTATATACTGTCCATGAAGCCACCCGCCCGTCATGTAAGCAGTCGCTATATACTGTCCATGAAGCCACCCGGTCGTCATGTAAGCAGTCGCTATATACTGTCCATGAAGCCACCCGCCCGTCATGTAAGCAGTCGCTATATACTGTCCATGAAGCCACCCGGTCGTCATGTAAGTAGTCGCTATATACTGTCCATGAAGCCACCCGCTCGTCATGTAAGTAGTCGCTATATACTGTCCATGAAGCCACCCGGTCGTCATGTAAGTAGTCGCTATATACTGTCCATGAAGCCATCCGCTCGTCATGTGAGTAGTCGCTATATACTGTCCATGAAGCCATCCGCTCGTCATGAAAGAAGTCGCTATATACTGTCCATGAAGCCACCCGCTCGTCATGTAAGTAGTCGCTATATACTGTCCATGAAGCCACCCGCTCGTCATGTGAGAAGTCGCTATATACTGTCCATGAAGCCACCCGGTCGTCATGTAAGTAGTCGCTATATACTGTCCATGAAGCCACCCGCTCGTCATGTGAGTAGTCGCTATATACTGTCCATGAAGCCATCCGCTCGTCATGAAAGAAGTCGCTATATACTGTCCATGAAGCCACCCGCTCGTCATGTAAGTAGTCGCTATATACTGTCCAGGAAGCCACCCGCTCGTCATGTAAGTAGTCGCTATATACTGTCCATGAAGCCATCCGCTCGTCATGAAAGAAGTCGCTATATACTGTCCAGGAAGCCATCCGTTCGTCACGTAGGTGGTCACTATATAAAGCCAGTCACCCCCTCCCCCCACCCGGTCGTCATGTAAGTAGTCTCTATATACTAACCAGTCAACCCTCTGCCCTTCATTTAGGTGTTCAATATATACTGCCCAGGAATCCATCCGCCCGTCATGTAGGTTGTCGACATATACTTCTCAGTCCCCCCGCTAGTCATGTAGGTGGTCGCCATAAACTGACCAGTCACCCCCCCCTTCCGCTCGTCATGTAGGTGGTCGCCATTTACTGCCCAGTCACCCCCCCCCCCGCTCGCCATGTAGGTGGTCGCCATATACTGCACAGTCACCCCCCTGACCCCCGCTTGCCATGTAGGTGGTCGCCATTTACTGCCCAGTCAACCCCCCGCTCGCCATGTAGGTGGTCGCCATATACTGCCCAGTCACCCCCCCCCCGCTCGCCATCTAGGGGATCGCCATTAACTGCCCAGTCACCCCCCCCCCCCCCGCTCGCCATGTAGGTGGTCGCCAAATACTGCCCAGTCACCACCCTCCCGCTCGTCATGTAGGTGGTCCAGTCACGCCGCCCCCGTACGTCATGTAAGTGGTCACCATATACTGTCCAGTCACCCCCCACCACTCGTCATGTAGATGGGCTTCATCCATATACTGCCCAGTCATCCCTCTGCCCTTCATGTAGGTAGTCACAATATAATGTCACACCTCCAACCGCCATAATCTTTATACTGGTCAGTCAAACCGAAGCCCGTGATGTAAGTGGTCACTATAATCTGTACACTCTCTCCATCGTCCGTCATGTAGTTGGTCGCCATATACTGCCCAGTCCACCCTCCACCTGTCATGCAGTATTCGCCGTTATATACTGCCCAGTCAGCCCTCCACCCGTCATGTAGTTTGACGCTTTTGAATGTCCAGTCAAACCTAGGGGGTCGCTAACGATAACACACATACAAATATTAAATCGTTTTGCGTCTTGTCGTTGTAAGGACATACACACAATGTTCAAGCGTACGAATCTGAATTTATCAATGCCCATTTCCCTCTCCCATTATATCTAACAGAGCGGTACCTGTGTGTCCGTTGTTTGTGACGGTGATGCTGGAGGCGGCCATGCTGCTATATCCGGTGAACTTAAAGGCGGTCCTCAGGCTTGCGTCGTACGTCATGTTGGCGGCAGCCGGAATGGCAATGGGGGACTGGTTGGATCCATCGCAGTAGTCGTCGCTGTAGAGGTCAGCCCAGTAACTTGGTCCTTTGGGGGGTAAATCATATCGTTTCTTGTTTGTATTTTTTTGTTTTTATGTTCTATGTCTTTGGCGTTTACCCAGTGCCTTTAAACCGGGTTTATGTTTGAATTTTTTGCTACTGAGCTTGTTTTTGTAGTTTCTCGCATAAATATTAATAATTAAGAACACGTCTGAAAATATCGACTACCAAACTAATCTTTTGCCATTAATGATTAAGTTGTTTAATTAGCAGTTCCAGGATGTGCCGTTGTTGGCAGAGCGACATTTATCCAAACACAAAAACAGTTGGTATGTTTTGGCATTAGTAAACGACCGGCTAATGACGATCTTATATTGCGAAAAAAACTAAACACCAACTATTACGCTAAACAAATATTAGCCAATGTTCAATTTCAAAATTTGTGTTAATCCTTACTATTATAAACTATTTTGTCGACATAAGACGGGATCAATATTTGTTTTGGAAACAAAGGACATCCAAACCTGAACTATAGTTTAACCATGTTTGGGCAACAACATCTTTTGAGCCAGACCATACTTTACGAATCATTGGAACCCCCTATTTTTTAGTATTCTCTCCTGAAGATTATCATTTATTCATTTAAACAAATGCATTTCTATATATATTACTCACGGAATCCAGCGTTTTGTGCTTCAAATGCGAATTTTACGTACACATTTTAAAAGGGATAATGTAAAACAAAAATGTGTTGGCATTTGGCATTTAAGCGGAAGTAAACATAACATGTCTCTTACAATATAGCAATATGGCATGCGTTAAATGGCAAAGTGGTTACAATTTAATGCATCCAAGTTCAGACCATTATGTTATTTAAACATTGAAGTACCATTTTCCGTATAATTTGAAGATTTTCGACTTCTGCCCTTATTCAAATTTCTAACCGTTTTGGAAAAACTAATAAAAACATTCTTTCATGCTTTTAAACGATCAGACCACCTGAGCGTTGACATTATTAAATCAGTTAATTACCTTTGGGTATATTTTAGAGTATTTTTTGCAAACTTGCCAAGATCATTTAAAGCATTGAACAAAATTCGCCTGGGATATTGGAAGATTTGCTGAAAAAATCAGCGTTTATTATATTGAACACAATATTTATAAAACTATACAAAGAAAACATTTGTAAAAGAAAGTACATACCGGTGTGGCCAGAGTAACTCCCTGAAAATTTATACCACAAAATATCAAAACCAATTCTGCGACAAAAGATACTCATAATTACAACCATTTTAAAACTTAATTAATGTGTAACGTACCCAATTTGGGTCATGCTAGAAATATGTTTTAAGTGTGATAAAACTACTTGAGACTTTGGTGTCAATTATTGCTCTTAAACGCCGCAATACAAGGAAAACAGGTTTTCGATTTTTGCAATCGGAATTTTTATAGCATTGAAGTTTTGAGTATTTCAATTCAAACATTGTATTTTGTATTGTTTATATGAACATCTCCATATACTATATATGTGTTCCATATTCCAAGTTTAATCACTTCACTTCATTCTTAACCAAATTTATTTTCCGATTTTCTGTTTTACCTAAATCCTAAATCCAAACTCAGTGTGTTTTTCCGATGAGCATGCTTTGTACTAAGTTTCACATATCTATATGTTATTCTGAGCTGAATTATCAAGGAAAACATTTTCGAGTTAAATCTTGAAAGACTCCGACCCCAATGTCTCCAAGCGTTAGTAAAAGCTAGCTTAGGTCATCTACTCTGCAGATGCACAGAACGTAGATTTGCTAATTGAATTGCCAAAAATTTCATAGCTTCCTCCTTATTAAAGAAATGTTTGCAAAAATAGGACAATATAACTTATATAAAATGTATGAAAAATTGAAACATTCTAAAGTGTTTGGAAAAAATATTCTTTTCAACCTTTTGTTATATGACATCAATGTTATTTAATTATAAATGCTTTGGAGATTCAGTCAAAAAAGCAAACTAAACACATAAATTGTTCAATTTTGTTTTACTTAAATGAAAAACACTTACACTCCGCACCATAAACGTCCGGAATAAAACAAATTAAAATTATGCAAATTAACTTCATCTTTTCAATTTTATGGAACTGAAATCGATATGCAGAGCTCCAAATGACAGTGCGGTGCAATCAGCAGTTTAATTTATACTATTCGTCTTAAAATTGATCGATATAAAAATTATTGGAGTAATACAGCAGTTCAATACGCTGAATCGGTTGTTTTATTATTTGTTTTATTTGGACAATGTTATATCAAGCTGACGTGCACAAACCTCTTTTGTATCGTAGTGTAAAAATACTTAAATACCACTTCAAAGAAACGTCGTTTCACTCTCAACATTTCCAGTGTTTCATCCATGAAAGTGAATAACCCACTTCCCCACATACCGGGGTCCCGATATGGTATTTGTGCTTTTAAACATGCATTCACGACTATTTACTGCAACCTCTATGCCCGTATTCACTAACGTCCTGAATCCTAGTTTAAGACCCAAACTCAGAAAACCTGAAGTTATTTTTTCTTGTAATGATGTTATTATAGGACCAAAGATGGCACAATTTTGTCTTTGTGTTACCAATAGCATGTTCTACATTCCTTCTTGTTGGTAAATGTGAAATTGAAGTGCATCTCTATTTCTAAAGGTGCAAACATTTTTTCGTACCATAAGCATAAATTTGCATCTCTGTTTCAAGTTATTACTGCTCCCCCGTATACTTAGAGGTGACCCTCTATCTGATTCATACAACTGCACCTACATAACAATTTAGAATACAACCTACATTTTCAGCAAAGGAGATTGCAGAGAGGCAATCATTAAGTGCCATTAAACCGGGTTTATGTACAACTTTTTGCTACTGAGCTTTTCTGTAGTTTTTCACATAAGTATTTCAGCCACGTTTTACCCAAATGGTACGCCACAATTGACTGTTTGCATCGCGTGGCAAGTCCTAATGCCTGGCCCTTTAAAAAGAAGACCAGTATTGGTTTCTAACAAGGAATCGGTTTCCAAGTGTTTAATTGTCGTCAAATTAATTATAAAATAAGTAAGAACTGAGGACGTTCTAAAGATCTCCTTTTTTTAAGATATTCTTCGAGTATATTTTAAATTTGCGCCGTTGTTAAAGATACAGTATGTGGATATGTTTTATTTCAGTGTATATCTATGTTATCATTATTCGCCGACATTTCAAACAGATCACCAAATCCTTGAAATTAAACGCATTAAGATATTTACTTAACAATTTAAATACAAACATGATACTTAAAACCTTCTGGATTCAGATCAATCATAACACATCATTTGTAAACATCATACAATCTACCTTTGTTTGACAACATGCTACATATTCGTGTGGTCGTAGGTTGTGGGGAAACTACACTACCCCAGTTATCACGCTTACACACATACTTGTAAAAAGCAAGTGCTCACACTTAAGTGTCAGATCAAAACTTGGCGAGTATCTACAGTTATTTGGTCTAAAATCTGCATGTTTACTAAATTGGAGGACAAAATCGTTGAACTTGTTGTACTCTACAGAACTAAGATATACATATATGCACATATAGAAGGATGGAAGAATGCAGTAAAGGCTTTAACACAAGTGCAAAAGACCACCATTAACAAATGTACAAATCTACTTAAGAAAGGATCAGATAGAATGACAACTGACAAAAAATGAAATTGATGGATTGGAAACCATGCTCAAGAGATAGGTATATATTTATATTTTATACTGGGGCACAATGAAGCAAAGTTCAACGTCGAAAATACTCAAGAAATATGGAAGTTTTTCTTCTCTTTTCTATAAACTCTACGAACAAATTTCAACCGATCATATTGACATTGTGCATTCAAATGATTCTGATTATCAAATGCTTTTTGCGATTGTGGATTTTAGTCAAAATATAACAAAAACATCCAAGTAAGGGAATAAATCTGGTCTAGAGCCAAAGTAAAGAAAGAGCAAGCGTGGAGCAAATACAATCTGCTGATTTGTCAGTAAAGGACCTTAACCGACAATAAATCCAGTGGAATGGGCCTTGCCGCTCATGCGTGTCTCGTCTGTGACAACAACAATTGACGTCAATGACGTTAATGCCATAGAGGATATTTGTTGAAGTCAGTGTAAGATCGTATTTTATTTCAAGAGTGGTCACAGAAAAAATACTTTCACAAGTGGCGTAACGTAGTAAAAATATTATTTTTCTGTGACTACTCGTGAAATAAAATACGATCGTACACTGAATTCAACAAATTTCCTTTTTATTTCATGCATATATTGTGTTTTTGTAGTATATTTCCCCGCTAGAGTAAATGTCTGTGGCCTCTTTGCGAAGGGAAGTAACTGCGACATAACCGCTATGTCAAATTTACCTCCTTTTCGCGCGAGCAGTCCGTCCACTAAAAAAAAAGTTCCACACTTTATGGAAATGGTTGTTGGAATTGAAATTATGTTAAGATAAAACCCTACTTCCATCAACGAAACCTATCATTTTTAACATTTATTGAGGCACAAAACAAGTATTCAAACAAAAGTATTTCGGAAATAAAAAAAAAAATGAATCGCGTAGAAATACAATTTAATGAAACTTGAGCATGTGACATTTTGGTACATTTAAAAAAAAAGATGGACTTATAAAAGTGTGAATTCGTAAAAGCAACGGAAGTCTGTGTTTTTCGTAGTACATTATTGTATATATATATATTCACTGTCGCACTCAGACTCTGGATCTTACGGTATTTCTCGGGGTGAATTCATGCTCAGTGCAGCCGAACGATGTTGTTGAGACAGCGAATAAGTTTCATATTTCAATCTGCTTTAATTGTTCAGGTTTTTATGGCCGATGATCTGAGCTATTTCATAAGGCTGGGCTCCTTTATCGTTCAGCTTTTGGACAAGCCTTTCCTGAGTATTATTTAAAAAAAAATGAATTGTTGAACTGATGAAGGTAAACTTGAAATTGGTCAAATTCAAAATGCTTGTGCATACATGTAGGCGGTTAGAGTCGGTAGGAAGAAATTATCTATTAACTCTATTACTAGCGCATGTGGTCAAGTAAATATTCAACCGATACCTACCAAGAAGGTTAAATGTAACAGTATGTTCCATGAAATAGTTTATACATAAATTGGTAAGTTTGTTATTTTTTATTAGTTATATTTGATTTTGACAATTCTATACGATTGGTCAATGTGTATATTACTGCACTACAGACGACAACAAACATGTACTTGTTACATACATGTATTTTATTCAAAGTCAAGGGAAGCTAATCTTATAAAAGATGAAAAAATAGTCAGTAGTTGTCTGTACAGAGTGGAATGATCAAATGTTATCATTTCACTCGAGCCAGAGTGAAATGATCAAGTTATCATTCACCAATATTGTTCATCTTTTCACCGATATGCATAAAATAAAAAAAAACAATATCTATGATTTTAGCCTGGGTTTAAAACGGACAGGGTGATGCAAACAAATGACAGAAAGCTTAGGGTGAAAAGGGCAATTCGTTTCGGGCTGTGAAGAAATTAAAATTTATAAAGTTCACAAGCTGTTTTTAGATATCTGTTTAATTGAAGTAGTTTTACTTTTTAATTTCCAGCTACATTTAATGTGTTAGTGTTTTATCATGTAAGAAGCTTTAAAACAAAATTTAGAACAAATAATATTTGAGTATCTAAAACTTTTAATTCTTAGAAGGCAGAAAATGCACACGTTGAATTCACTGAGGCCAGAGTGCTCCCAAAGTACGGCAGGGTTCAGCTTCCTCTTAAAACTCTTAAGCTTTAATTTTATATCCCGACTTCTTTCTTTTAAAAACAGACGTACTAAAAATAGCGTTTTGCTTTTTTTGTTTCCATTGTGTCAGAAGACCCCGAAAAACTTAAATCATGATTTTAGAAAGTGTACCTTTATATTATGTAAAATGTCTTTTTGTCATTAGTGTTTCAATTTTACGTTTGATTTCAAGTAGTTGATCTGTTGTGACGTCATTTGATATACTGTTTCCAGTTACTGTCGGTTTGTTCTACTTAAAGAATGGGTGAGAAAATCACTGAAAGGTTTTCTTAAATGAAATTAAGTATTTTTATGCAAAATGAAATAATTAACTATTTGTGTAAATATAAGTATAGATTGCGGGATTTATGTCATTAACGGATATGTACGGAGTTTGGCTGGTAAAAGTACGCCTGGTGTCTTTCGGACTTCACACACTTAAACCAGCCCAACTGCGTTCATACCCCGGTAATGGCATAAATCCCGCAAATCCTTCCTTAAACAAGTTTGCTATATAGATGCAATTGATTTTGAAAAGAAGCGTCAAGATATGTGTATAACATAACTCAACTTAAGGAGTTTATAAAAAACAACAACATTTTTACAGGGCCAAATACATATTTAAACGATCTGGTCCTAAACATAGCATTAAAATTTTAATATTTATAGACTTTGCATACAACCCATTCTTTTAATCCTGCATCTTGTAAGTTGAGTTTAGTTTATATTCTGCATCATACCATAATGCCGAAAATAAAACAAGATTCTCACAAAATATCAATATAACAAAATGCTTCTGTTTGATATCAATCTCAATCCCCATGTATTTAACCACAAAAAACATGATTATTATGATTTCATTTGTGTATGTTTTACCTCATCTGAGCACGAATGGTAAGGAAGGGCTAATCGCATCTGTCTTCGTCAGTCATTCATCCGTCCGTCTGTCCGTACGTCCATCATCAACTGCTTGATATACATATTCTCTGAAACCATCAAGCAAATAAAACTAAACTCCTCAAAAATAGATACAAGAGGTCTCGAATGACCTTCAATATCATACTTGATATATTTTGTTTTGATTAATACTGCTTATATAAAAGGACACCGAGTATAGGTGGTCGTGTCCTGGCTGTACCTTTCTCTTGTATGGACATATTTTAAAATAACTTGCCACATGTGTTTTTCATATCAAAACAAGCTTAATGTGTCCCTACCTCCAAGGTAAAGTTCACAATTAGTTCACTTTGCGTGATTCACACTAGTATTAGGGGTCGAAACTCCAATATATCTCGTGAGGCAATCTCCCAGTGAAGGCGTATTGGTCAATCAAAAAAGATGTTGTCAGAGTCATTCCATTTCACAACATTTAGTAGTCCATTAGGCATGTTTACTATTTTAATGGCGGTTTATTTAAGGAATGAATTGCGGGGTTTATGTCATTATCGGGGTATGAACGCAATTGGGCTGGTCAAAGTGTGTCGTGTCCGAAGGATTTTTTTATTAATAGTGACGCATCCACAAAGTTCCCAGTAAAAAAGGCGCCAAAAATCGCTTGTTACTTTTTATCTGTAACTAAATCATATGCTTTTTTTAGTTGTGATCATTAAAGTCAAATGAGTTCAACACGATAATTAAAGCTTATCATAATTGATGTTATGGTGTATTTATCGTGTCTTCTTTTAAAACGCAACTGAGGATGGTTGCATTTTGACTAAAGAATGTAAACATTCGAATATTGGATATAATAGACATTAGTACAGATTTTATAATGCTATGACTGTGCTTTTAATATTAATTGCAATCGTAACAACACTGTTATTTCCGGAAAGCTTCGAGATATACCTCGTAAATAGAAGTAAGGAAAAACGAAAGTACGATGAGTCCGTCGGTGATTAATTAATACAAGTTGCAACCCGCAGAAAGAAGACCCATTGTACTGTAATGGACAATAAGAAAATGGATTGTGTTGGTACATAAATGGTGCTTGTTTAGGATATGACGTTTGTTTTAACATCAACGAATGTTTCAATAGGAATATTTATATGTTCCTCGTATACCTGAAACACACTGTTTCCATTATAAAGTCGTGAGTACACAGAAAATGTACATGACAGTAATAGAAATGAACATAGCTCATTGCATGCATGAAAAAACAACAACATCGGCTTTAATGCATGTACGGTCAAAATGTTTAAAAAAAAATTCACTATAACTTTCCCTTATTAGTTGATATCAATTGAAAGGCTTTTGAGAAATGACCGAGACGAACTGTCAATCTGTGAGTTTGAATGCTTTGTTTTAATATTCTAAATGTTTATATTTTAATACTATCATTCTTTAATGATTAATAATACAAACATTTGGGCTTAATCCAGTACTTTATTGATGCATTTTTGTCCTAATTTTGAAAAAACCCACAACCATTACCCAATCTGCCATTTTCATTAGAACAAGCCAGGAATTCAGCGACAGCCGCACCATTGGTACCATATTGCTCTCTGAAAATAACAATTAGATTTATATTTAAATGTCTGCAATTCATGGGCACAGCAAAGGTATCAGATTTTTTTCTATGTATCTGCACCAACTTTCACCAGTTTAGTAAACCGGCATCTAATTGTACCAACATTGAGCTGATTGAACCAACACTCACAACAGTGATAGTCAAGAAATATATTTGGAGAAGAGGTATGTTTAAGAACGGACATATAAACAATATGTCCCTGGTTTAAAGGTTTACTGTGTCACAGATTGGCACCCAAACATTTTTTTTTCTGTAACGAATCTCAGGACAATTATCAAATAGAATGTGTTTCGCTTTGATATCATTATTGTAAAAAAGTACCAAAATGTAAAAAAAAAATGTGTCGGAGATCGGGTTCGAACCCGCGTCGCCAAAATTGAAGTCCAGCGCCTTACTCACTGAGCTACAAAGGCTCTAACTAATGGGATGACATAATTAAGGTATACACTTACCTCGGTAATATCACGTGATAACACCGACTAGCCAATCACGCATAAGGAATGAATTCTACCTGGTAGACATACCCAGTATTGTTATTTTAATGGAAAAATACGAAATAACTGCTAATCTTAAATAAATTGTAAACTATGTGGTACATCAGTTAGTAAATTAATGCGTTGTACAGATCGATGCCAAGTTTATGTCAGTTTTCGACAATTTTCTTTTTGTTTCGCTATTTCATCATACGTGAGACAGCCCCTTTAACACATCTAAGTATAATGAGGTTTATATATATATATATATATATATATACATTTTGAAATATAGACACAGTCTCAAAACTTTCCGGACAACCCTCGTATATATATATGATTTTAAGCTATTCACTGATACAGAGTTATGCAAGTCCAACATATTATCATTCTATCTACAGTCAGATTCAGATTCATTTGTATCTAAAATACTCTAATGATGTATTTCATTTCTTTATATTTGCCAATGGAAAATGGAGCTCAACAATTAATTTTTACTATCTCAGCATCTTGTAGCAGAAAATATTTCAAGTATTAAAAACAACACTTACACATAAATACGTGGTAATAGTTAGCCCCTCATTCTGTATTTTGTCTAACATATTGTTTACCTTTGTCCTTTGAACATCTCTTTAGTCGGCTATTTCCTAATGACACGTATTATTATTGTATTGTATTTCTTGTAGCAGCAATGCGTTTGTACAGTAAACATAACCTGCTATACCACACATGACTTCAGTACTGTTCAAGTAAAATGAAAAAATACTCAATGAAAGATTGAAATAAAACAGCTGGTTGAACATTCAAATGTCGTCATTTCTTACTATTTGTATATTATTTTTTTTTGGTTTTCTTTTTTTTGACAGAAATGTCCACATGGAAAAAACAAATGGAATTGTTTAAAACGTCGGAAGTTCTTCATTCAAACAGCAAACAGTTTGAATCTTCATTGATCAAAGCCAATAAGTTTATGTTTAATAAATATTGTTAAAAGTTAGACGCATCATGTTCCTGTATTAGTTCACCTATAAATAGGAACACTATTATTTAAAACACTTATTTTATTTTGTGTACATGTACTCCCGGACACGAAATGGCCATTTATATTTAAAGTGTATTTCAGTAGTTTCCAGTAGTTTGTACATCATAAAATATCAATATCATCACTCTTCGATGTGCTGTCAACAAATATCGGGTCAAATATCAGTGTCAGCGCAGGTGATTATATGTTTAGGATTATATTGAGGTACTTGCAGCGTGTTTCTGGCAACGTGTGAACCACGTTTCATTGGAATATCAGACTGTTTCTGGATTATGGCAAAGGTCAATGTTTTGCACGACAACGCATACACGGACGACACCTATGCGTTTTACTATAACAATACTAAACACATGAGCAATGTGCACCTGCTATGGGGCACGAACCAAGGACTGCCGGTACACTAGCGCTATTACCAACTGAGTTAACAGGGCGGCTATTTATTGACTTCAAGCATTACCTGGATGTTTTAGTGTCTTCAAAAACCGTGAGATTTAAAAACGAAATTGGAATATTAGATCATGGACAAACATATTTACAATTTAATTTTAACATAGTTTGTTATATACTTAAAGTTACAATTGCAATATCTGTGAAACATAAAGCCTTTAAAGGTCCTTTTTGCAAGAGTTAAACAGGCTTTCGATTCTATGAAATATTTGTCGGTAGACTGTTTTCAACATTTGAAATGTTGTTCAACATTCTGTGTCATAATGTCAGCTTTATGTTTGGGTAAAAGTAGACCTGTTTTTCCATGTGTCTGGTTTGTGAGTTTTTGTCCTTGGCGTTTACCCCGTGCTATTCAACGGGTTTCATGTTTAAAAAGTCGGCTACTGAGCTTGTTTCTGTAGTTCTCCATACAAATATTATCTAGACGTCTGAATTTTGTTAAAAATGAATTCATGTTCGTATGTGTGTATTTCTTTAGTCATTGCAGTCAAGAATAGTTTTCCATCAAAATGATAACACTTCATTCATTTCAGGTCAGTTCTTCAAGGGAATCCGTCTCTCGTGTTTCCAAAAAAAGAAAGACACTGACAGCTTTAATACTTTAAAAAAAATCTTGTTCAAACACTGATATAGTGGATGTATGCAGATAATTAGTATCAACTGACTTCTCCTGTTGAGCATCGATTCTGAGGACATACACTCCCAGAATGGTCATCTCTAAATAAAAGAAATAATTTTAATCATTATGCATGTTGACCAGAATATTGCGAGATCATGGATCTTTTTTTAACTTTGGAAATTCCTTTTGCCCCCCCCCCCCCCCCCCCCACCAACGTAGGGTCGCTTCAACAAAAACGTCAAATACTCTGAAGCAGCTGTTTATATGGACTTTATGCATGCTATCAACATATGTCGACTTGATATCAAAATTTGCAGAGGGCAGCGAGTCAGTTATCTAAAAATGTTTTTTTTATCATTATTGCGCATGCAAAGTAATATGAAAATGAAATGATAAGATAATTGTTAGGGGAAATTATGAGGATTTAAGCCGCTACTGGCATGGCAGAATGCATACTTAATATGATAACTGTTTGATAGGCGACAAAGAATAAAATAAAATCTCCAACTAAAACAGTTATAACTTATAACAAAATCTTCTAACAACAACTCATTTGTCAGATTTGTTAATAAGCACTACAACATTCAGTATTCAAATACCATTCCTAATCACATCACACTTCAATCATCATTTACTTCACTGCTTAATTGTATGTATGTATTTCTTTAGACCTTGCGATCAAGGATAACCCGTGAAAGTGCAAGCACTTATTTCCAACGGGGTCCTTTGTTTTTGCTGAAGGGACAGCACGCTGAAGAGACAGTGGTGGGATACAAGGAAGTCCGGGTGCGAGACCCTAGCTCTTTTTCGAAGAGACCCCTTGGTTCTTTTACGTGCTCGGTGTAAAGCACCGATACACGGGGTACAACTTTCCTGGGTTAAACCAGTACTGAGTACACCACTTTTCCAAGCACTACCCTTTAAATGCCAAGCGCCAGGCAAGGGAGCTACTTGTACCAACTTTTAACGTCTTTTGGTATGACGCGGCCAGGGATCGAACCCACGACCTCCCGCTCCGTAGGCGGACGCTTATCCACTAGGCCACGGAGACGGTTAATTGTTGCAGAGTTTATCCATTATACACAGATGGCAACATATCATTTATGGAGTTAATACCAAACTCAACAAAATACAATCTTAAACATAATTCATAACAAGCCAAATGTATCGTAGTCTTTGATAACTACCAAGAAACTAAGTTTAACATCATTCGGTATTTTACCCCACCCACCAACTTGTAAGGTGTACTGAAGTTTAGTATGAACGTGGAAAAACAGCATTGACATTTACTACAAGGTTAAAGTATCTAAAATAATGTATCAAAATGAAGTTCCTTATGCTAGATCTATGCCTTATCATTGGTGTCAATGACCTTTTACCGACCAATCAATAAAAACGGGCAGCACTTAAAGTTCCCTGACGTTTTATTCGTCATCTTGTGCAAATACACACGAAATAACACTACAAAGAAACAATAAATAAAAATTCTACAAACCATTTAATAATACCATGTACACATAACCGGCTCAAGCCGACGTCATAATTGTGTCGGTAGACGCCAAAATAATGTCACATATTATGCCTTCTCGAAGAATTCGCCCTGATGTGCGATACACTTAGGTGTCGTCATACCCAGTTCTCATAAACGTTTATGAACCAATCACGGTCTAATGTGCGATTGAATATTTGTATCGCATGGCTGATCTCAGTTCTATCATTGAATCGTGTTCCTCGCAAAAATGTCTTCAACTTTGGAATATATGCGAAATCCAATGGCGCAAGATCGGGGGATTTGGTGGATGGATAGCTCGCTGGAACCCTAACACATCGATGTCTAGTTGTGTGTTCCTAGAGGCATGGCTTGGGGCGTTGTCCTGGTGCAATACTACGTTTTCAATCTGAGCTGCCAAGTCTGGGCGCTTCTTCCGTAACGCATGCATAAGATCATGGCGTACCGTCTGGAATGAGACAAAATACAATTTCCTTAGTTTGATGAATAAATGTTATAAGAGTTTTAAACATTTAATCATTTAAACATTCAATCAACTTCAAGCATAAACGTTTTTATTATTATTATAATTTTATCTTAAGTTATATTTTTATCTAAAGTATTTAAGTAATTTATTATTAACCAACCTGCAAATAGTAGCACGAATATCATTGTTCTGCAATCCTTGTACTTAGGCCGCCCACGAGGTGTACACTCTGTATTACCGGCGCTAAATCTACCATGCCATTTATACACGAGTGCTCTTGAAACATTCTTGTAACGTTCTGTGAATTTCATCTGGCGTAACGTATTGATAGGTGTCGTTCCTGATTGTACACAGAATTGAATAGCTGTTCTGTGCTCCGCTTCTTCGTCTGACGTCTCCATTTTCTCCTAATCACAGTTTGTGATGATGTAATACTATCGTGTGTATCGTTGTCAGTAATGACGTCAATATTGTTTGAAACGTTACATGATGACGTCAAACAACGGCGTCGTCATATGATATGACGTTTGCCCGGGGAAATTGACGCAAATGTCTTCTCAGAACACTTTTATCAGAACTAATGAATTTTCTAACGTTTGTTTTCAGACTGCGCCGGTAAGGTATACTTGTACATTAAAAAACAATGTATGAAATCTATACTAAACAATAACGATTCAATTTTTCTTGATTTTTTTATTTGTTATATATTGAATAAATTAGATGCAAAGTATTTTTCATATGTAACGTCGTATAATTTTTTTATCAACAAAGTCTACGATTTAGTGGGACAGCCCTCGTAGATATAGAGGGAAAGGCTGAACATGAAAATAAAAAATGGAAATGAAAATACTTTGATGTTTTTTTTATTTTTTTTTATTTTAATGTTTTGTTATGTTCTTATTCACTACGAATAGTTTGTTATTTGATGTTTATTTGAAATGAAATCTTATTATATATTAATTTAACAATGATATTAACTAATACAATAAATCAAGTCGATATAATGCATTCTTTGTCAACTGTTTTGGATAAATTTTTAATTCATAAGTATCAATTGATATTATTATGAAATAGAATCAGAATGCATTTTATTTGGATTGAAATATGTACTTTATCATCCATAAACATGTAGAAATAATATGTACAAGTCAATAGTACACAAATACAAACACAATACAACAAAAGAGTTATGTAAACCTAGACTGGTATAACAGTATCCTGCATATAGTTACTTTTAAGTATTCTTATTCACTTCAAACTCAATGAGTAAATTTACATACAACAAAAATCAGAATGAATATACTAATAAAGTAGCTAATCATAACCCGTTGATTTTTTTTTAAAAATAAATAAGACTTTGCTGGAGGGTAAATAAATATTTTTCAAAAAATATAAAATCTGCTTAAAAGAGATTGAATATGAATGAATAATGGAAATAAGCAGACGCAGACCAATCTGTATAGATTTATATTTACTATTTTTCAAAGATTAGGTTATTGGTTGGTTGTTAATACTGAGTTATTTACAGCTATACTGATATTTTAATTGCAGAAAATGTGTATGTTTGTAATACTACTCATTTTAATTGTAGTGTTCTCTTGGCATATAACTACTGTACATCTTATTTGTATCGTGGTTTAATCAAAGACACAATTATGCACATGTGAATGAATGCTTACGTAGAAATAAAAACAAAAGTATTTTATTTCAAAAGTGAATATTTGTTAGAAATTCAAGTTATACACATTAATGAATGTATGTATATGTGTGTATGTATATGTGTGTATGTATATGTGCGTATGTATATGTGTGTATGTTTATGTGTGTATGTATCTGTGCGTATGTATATGTGTGTATGTATATGTGCGTATGTGTATGTGCGCATGTATATGTGTGTCTGTATATGTGCGTATGTATATGTGTGTATGTATATGTGTATGTATATGTGCGTATGTATATGTGTGTATGAATATGTGTGTATGTATATGTGTGTATGTATATGTGCGTATGTGTATGTGCGCATGTATATGTGTGTCTGTATATGTGCGTATGTATATGTGTGTATGTATATGTGTATGTATATGTGCGTATGTATATGTGTGTATGAATATGTGTGTATGTATATGTTTGTATGTATGTTTGTATGTATATGTGTGTATGTATGTGTGTGTATGTATATGTGTGTATGTATATGTGTGTATGTATATGTGTATGAATATGTGTGTATGAATATGTGTGTATGTATATGTTTGTATGTATGTTTGTATGTATATGTATGTACGTATATGTGTGTATGTATATGTGTGTATGTTTGTGTGTGTTTCAATTCATGACTCTCCGATACCCACGTTGGCAATCATATTCTCAATCTTAACATGCATCTGCTGTCATGTCATTTATGTATATTTGATATACCTCATCTGTACGAAAGCGTCCAGGTGCAAAGTGAAAAACATTTTCCAATACACTATCCCCTAATAAGGAGATTCTAACTTATAATTATGACTAACTTAGTCCTAATTAAGAGATACTATCTCATAATTAGGACATACTTTCGCATAATTACGACTTACTATCTCCTAATTAAGAGATACTAACTCATAAATACGACTTACTATCTCTTAACAATGACTTACGGAGTCCTAATTAGGAGATTCTAGCTCCTTATTATGTGTATCTCCCAATTGCGACTTACTTTCTCCTAATTACGACTTACTATCTCCTAACAATGACTTACGGAGTCTTAATTAGGAGATACTATCTCCTAATTACGACTTTCTATCTCCAAATTAGGAGATACTAAAACATAATTATGACTTAGCTAATCGTTATGAAGTTGTACACTCCGCCTTTTACAATGGAAGAAGTACAGCAGTTCTGGTACACGATCACCGTGCCAGTGGGTTTAACAACCACCGCCGTGTCAGTGTGTTAAACTCCCTGAACGTGCCAATGTGTTTAACCCCCTCACCATTCCAGTATGTTAAACCCCATCACCGTGCCTGTGTGTTAATCCATAACCGTGCCAGTGTGTTTAACTCCCTCACCTTGACACTGTGTATACCCCCCTATCCTTAGCGTGCCAGTGTGTTAAACCTACTCAACGTACCAGTGTTTTAAACCCCTGATCGTGCCAGTATGTTAAGCCCCTCACCGTACCAGTGTGTTAAACCCCACATGGTGCCAGTGTGTTTAACCCCCTCACCGTGCCAATGGGTTTAACCCCTCACTATGCCAGTGTGTTTAACCTCCTCACGTGACGACGTTCCATATCTACAGTCACAATCTATGAGAAATAACTTAGTGTTCACTGAGGTGCCCGAGGATAACACCAGCGGGAGTGAGGCGGCGGAAGCCACGGAGAGGAAGTTACGCCAACATCTACAGGACGCCTTCAAGATCGCCCGCGAGATGGCCGAGAGCATCTGGTTTGAGCGGGTGCATCGGTCACCAGGTGCGCCGGTGACGGGGAAGATCAGGAACATTGTGGCCAAGTTCACTTTTTTCAAGGACAGAGAAATGGTTAGGAAATCGTGGAAACAGCTGTTTCCGCCGGATGTAATTCAGAAGAGGAGAGTACTAGTTCCGAAGATGAAGGAGGCGAGGCGGCAGGGGAAGCGCGCGTACCTGGCCTACGACACCCTCTACGTCGACGGAACCGCAGTACGTGCGTAGGGTCACGAAGGCGGTGAGGTTTCGGTTTTATCATGGAACGTACATGGACTCACTGATTGTAAAAAAGAGTTCTTCTGATTTTATTGATATTATTAGTTCACATGATATTTGTATTTTATATGAAACATGGACAAACTCATCTAGTAACATTGATCTAAATGGTTATATTTCAAAACATTATTGTAGAAAATTTCAACATCGAAACGCTCGTAGAAGCAACGGTGGTGTTTTAGTTTATTTTAAGGAGCATTTAGAAAACGGTATTCAAATTGTCAGAAACCATTATGATTCTATTATTTGGCTAAAACTAGACCATAATTTCTTTCATACTGAAGAAGATGTGTATATATGTGCAAGCTATATTTGGGGAGCTGACTCTCCTGTATATAATACTATAAATGTTGATCTATTCGATATTCTATGACTATGTATTGACCAAGGAATGTAATTTTTCATTGTTATCTAAGTTTACTATAGGTGATTTTACTGAATGGAGCGATCATGCCCCGTTACATTTTTCATTGTATTGTAATAATTATTCACCGAGTTATGAGACATTCAGTGATGTTAAATATAAATGGATAATACGCTACGTGAACAATCTCGTTCAGGATTAATTACAAAATTGCCCGTACTAAACGATATTGTTGAAAATATAGACTATACAAGTAGAATGTCAATTAATAGTGTTTTAGATAGGTTTACAACGACTATCCGTGATATTGCAGATCCGTTATTTTCTAAAGTGTTTAGTTATAGTAATAAACCATCGTTTGATGATAATAGTTGTATGAAAAATGCTGATTGGTTTGATAACGATTGTGTTGATGCAAGGCTATTATACCAAGAGCTTTACGTAGTTATAACATAGACAAATCTGATGTAAATAGGATTACTCTTTGTTCACGAAAGAAGTATTATAAAAATTTAAATCGTAGAAGGAAACATTGTTGTTATCGACAGAAAATGAAGGAAATTGAAAATTTAAAGAGAAATAAGCCAAAAGATTTTTGGAAATTTTTCAAGACAAAAAATAAAGTCAATAATCATAATATTACTTTGGATCAATTTAAAGATTTTTTCGAAAATCTTAGTAATAATACTTTTGATAGTAATAATAATGAAGCAGAGGATTTCTGTTCAAACCATGATTTTAATGAAGATAATTCTACATTTCCAGAATTAGATCAACCTATATCTGTTAATGAAGTACACATGGCAATTAAGCGTTTAAAACATAATAAGGCTGCTGGTAGCGACTGTATACTAAATGAATACTTTATTGATTGTGTCGATATTTTATCTAGTCATTTATGTGATGTATTTAATGGTATTTTATTGTCTGGTTATTTTCCTGAAAAATGGACTGAAGGTGTTATAATTCCTTTACATAAAAAAGGTTTTGTTAATGATGTTAATAATTACCGAGGAATTACACTTGTCAGTTGTTTTTCCAAAGTATTTACTAGTATATTAAAGAAGCGTATTGAAGCATTTTGCAAATCTAATGATACTATTTCTGATGCCCAATTTGGATTTCGGAAAGGTTGTTCTACTGTTGACGTCATATATATATTGACGTCCGTTGTAGAAAACTATTTAAATGAAAATAAACGTTTATATGTTGTGTACGTTGATATGTTGAAATGTTTTGATAGTATTTATCGCAATGCACTATGGTTAAAAATGTACAAATCTGGTATTAAAGGTAAACTGCTCAGAATAGTAAAGAATATGTATGAAAATGTTAAATCAAGTGTGAAATCATGTACTTCTTACTCAAACTATTTCAGTTATGCTGTTGGCTTGCGTCAAGGAGAGGTAATTTCCCCAATATTGTTTTCTCTATTCGTAGAGGACTTGGAATTTTACCTACTGAATAACACTGCGTCTGTTTATTCAGGTTTAAATATTGATGACATTGTGTTATTACTCTTTGCAGATGATATGGCCATTTTAGGCAAAACACCAGAGGAATTACAAGAACATTTAGACAACCTTAATTTATATTGCAATGCATGGGGACTAAAAGGTAACACAATTAAAACTAAGATTATGTTTACAGTTTACAGGTTTATTTTACTCTCATCACATATTACAAGTATGTGTTTTGAGGTGACATGTATAATACAATACAATGTATGTATCTAAACATGTGTTGTATAACAAAACAGTTTTTATAAGTAACCAGGCTGTATGGTTAGAAGTTAAACTAAAAAAACAGGTGTACTAAGTACAAATAAATATAGACTACATGTATAGACAACAAAACAGCATAAGTACAGTATTAATCATTATGACTAGTAAGCTATTAAATATTAGATATTATTGCCAGGTGGGTTTTTGAAAGTTTAACAAACAATTTTTAGGTATTTGCTAAGGTTATCTATCTTATGAGGATCATTTTCACACATAATATTCTTGAATGTAAGTATATTCACATTTTGCATATTTATAGTAGGCAAGTACATTTTTCTAGCATTCATAAAATAAGGACAACGAAGAAGATAATGGAATTCATCGCCAATTTCATTACAAGTGCATAAATTACATTTTCTATTATTTCTATCAATGCCAAGCCATCTACCCTTTTCAATTGGCAGGTGGTTGTTACATAGTCTGAAATCTAAAGAGGTTGCATGAGGTTATCATGTACATTAATATAACAATTTTCAAGCCTAAATTCAGACTTTTATATTCTATAATTAATACATTTGGATGAACTAACAATATCACTGTTCCAGTTCTGTCTGTACTGGTCTTTTAATGAAGTTTCAACTAAGTTTAACAAAGCATATTTAGATCCTGGAAAGTATTGACTTTGCCATATATAACTCAGACCACAAGCATCAAGTATCGATTTAACATTGCTAAACCATCCATACTGATGGCCATTAACAGAGAAATCTTTGTACAAGTATTTATACAAAACAGATGACAAATTGTAATTGTAATCAGTTAGTTTATACCAAAAACCTATTATGCGTTTTTTAACATAATGCTTAATGGGTATCGACCAAGATCACCATATAACATAATATGTGGTGTACTTTTTTTAACATTCAAAATATGCTTCAAAAAGTCTGTATGGACTTTTTCTATAAGGTTAAGATCACCGTAGCCCCACACTTTACATGAATAAAGTAATATTGGTACAACAGTATTGTCAAATAGTTTAAGTTGACAGTCTATAGGCAAACATAAATTTCTTATCTTTACATTAAACTGTATAAGGCTTTTCTAGCTTGTTCTACAAGATGCTTTTTACAATTAACTAAATGTCTATTTTTAGAGAATGTAACACCCAGGTATTTAAATGTATCTACGACCTCAAACTGCTTATTATTTACAATAATATTTCTATTTCGTCTTGGTTTATCTCCAAACACCATTACTTTTGTTTTTTGAACATTAATATCTAGTTTCCATATATTACAATAGTCATCAAAATTCTTTAATGTACATATCAACTCTTGCTCAGATTTTGAAAATATTACAGTATCATCAGCATACAATAGAACTATTAATTTCAGGTATATATCTAAGTCAACATCAGTAATGTCAATACATGGTGTGCTTTTGTTCAACATATAGTTTTCTAGGTCATTTAAAAACAAGGAAAATAGTATCGGTGATAGATTTTCACCCTGTCTAACACCGTTACAGCATTGGAAATATTTTGTGGTAGTATTATTTAATAACAAGCATGATTTTATGTTGCTATACATATTTTTTATAACATTAAACATTTTCCCATTAATATTATACTTTAACAACTTTGCCCAGAGGCCAGCTCTCCATACAGAGTCGAAAGCCTTTCTAAAATCGACAAAGGCACAGAACAATTTTGATTTCTTATGTTTACAATATTCTGATAACAAGTGCAATATAAATATATTATCAATAGTGCTATGATTTTTTCGAAATCCAGCTTGGTTTTTTAACAGTAATTCATTTTCTTCCAGGAAATATGTCAGTCTATTATTCAGTATAGCAGTAAACACTTTGCCAAGACAACTCAAAATTGTAATCGGTCTATAATTTTCCGGAGACTGCATGTCCCCTTTATTTTTTATAGATTGGTAATATAACACCAACAAGCCAGGATTCTGGTAAGATACCAGTTTGTAAAACAACATTGAACAAATTAACATAGATATCAAGAAAAATGTCACATGATGATTTAATATATTCATTAGCTATCTGGTCTAAACCACAAGCTTTATCATTTTTAATGTTCTTGACAGCTTTTGCAACTTCAGCTCTAGTAATGTCATTGTCAAGACTATGTAAAACAGTAACATCTGGGAAATTCCGTAAGCGGGGTAGAACACGTCAAAATGAGACATGGACTTATAATGGCCATAACATTGAGGTTGTAGATTATTTTAATTATTTAGGTACTGTTATTAATTATACTGGTACTTTTGTATTGAACCAACAATATTTAGTTGGAAAAGCCCTCATGGCTATGAACACGTTGTTATATAAATGCAAGCAATTTGATCTTAAACCTAAAATATTTTGTCAATTATTTGATGCCTTTGTTGGTTCTATACTTAATTATGCATCCGAAGTATGGGGTTTTAGTAAATCCAAAGAAATAGAAAGCATCCATTTGAAATTTTGTAAACGATTGTTACAAGTGAAATTTAATACATGTAATGCTGCTGTATATAGTGAACTAGGAAGATATCCTCTATATATTAATAGATATGTACGCATTATAAAGTACTGGTTTAAAATTGTTAATAGCAATAATATTATTTTGAAGTATATGTATAATCATGCACTTGATGATTACAATAATAAAGGTTATACCAACTGGGTTTCAAATGTGAAAACTTTGTTAAATAATTATGGTTTTGCATATGTGTTTGATAATCCCAATGCGATACATGTAAATACATTCATTAGTGAATTTAAAAGTAGAATCGTAAATACATTCAACCAAGAATGGTGTGTAACTGCTAGTAATAGTCCAGTTTTAGATATGTATAGAGTGTTTAAACCCACTTTAGATTATGAGCAGTATCTAGATATTGTACCTAGAACTCTACGATTGTATTTTGTTAGATTAAGGGTTTCTGTACACCCTTTAAGAATTCAGACAGGAAGGTATGCTCGTATTAATTTACCTCGCAATGAGCGTTATTGCTTATGTTGTAATACTAACGATATAGAACTTCAAGATGAATACCACTTTATTTGCATTTGTCGTTGTTATACTCAATTACGAAAAAAGTACATTAAACGTTTGCATTATGTTAATCCATCTGTATATAAGTTCCATAATATGCTTACTTCAACTGATATGTTGGAGGTTATAATGTTTGTAAATATATGAAAGAGGCATTTGTTATTAGAAATACATTAATTAACATTGTGACTTAACTTTATGCAGTTTTTTTTCCTCACTGCCTATGTTAAAAATTGATCTATATACTATTTATTACTCATAGATATTAGGTTTGATTGAATGAATTTATTTAATAAGTTCTTTTGATCTATAGTCTATTTATTATTCATAAATATTAGTTTTATTGTTTGAAGTCATGAAATTATTTCTTTTGAAAAATGATAATGTTTAGACACGTGGCATTGATTTGTGTATACTATTATGTATTAAGACGATATACTATTGTATAAGTCTAATAAACTGTCTGTTCTGTTCTGTTCTGTTAATGTGTTTAACACCCTCACCGTGTGTTTTACTTTGGCACCTGGACGCTACCATACTTCATCAATTGTAAAAGGCGGAGTGTACATCTTCATATAATGTAGGGGGCTCACCCTAGTTTCACGCTAGTGTTCAATTTCATAAACAGAATGATACAATCAAATGGGTAGAATATTGCAGTATCAAGACATTTTCAAGAGCAAACAATCTTAACGATGTTATACAAAAATGGTTTCTAGGTTTAGTTATTTGAAAGACGTGTTTATGATATTCTATGCAAAGAATAGGAGTTTTGAAATATCATAAATAGTTTTCTTTTGATTTTGAGCTCATTAGAATGTTAAATTTGTTAATAGTTGGCCAAAATGGCAAAACTATTTTTTAAACAATTTAAACAATTTATTCCTTAGTTCTTTGTATTTTGGGCATACTAGAAGAAAGTTTTATTCCGATTCTATTAAGTTCATGTTGAAGGATTTACAAAATTTCATTTTTGGGGGTGTTTGTGTATCTTCCAGTTTCAATTGCCAATTTGTGTGATGATGTTCGAAATTTCACTTAAGTATATTTTAAATGTTTTTCAGTTATTGAGTCAATATACATTTCTTTTCCGAATGCATGTTTGTTAAGAGCATAACTGGTTAATTTTGAGGTGTTGTTAACTTCAGAGTACCAGTTTTGGAAATAATTATCAAAAAATCTTTTTCGGATCAACTCAATACGATGGTTGTCAATTTCTTCCTCTAGCCATACTTAACTAAAACCATGTTCATTTAGAATGAGCTTTACTTGAGAGACCCAATTTTTATTTTTATAAGTTTTATTATAAATGTCATCGTTTTTAAGTGTACTGTACACGTGTTTTACAATCGAAGATTCTTTTAAAGATAAAACATTTTTCCAGTATTTTATCATGTTAAATTTTCGATATACAGAAATCGGGGCTCTGCCTAATTCTCCGTTAAGGGCTATTAGATTAGAAGACTTTTTTACACCTAACATGTTCGTAGAAATCTAGTGTGTATTAATTCGCAATCCGTGGCTGGATGTAATCCCCATATTTCAGAACAAAAATTTAATACCGATCCAACTAATATATCAAATAATTTAACTTCTTGTGACATAGGTAATTCAGTTGTGTCAAAATTTTGGAACAGTTTATGTAACGAGAAAGAATCATGTTGTGCGATTAGTTTTTGAGATCTTAGCTTTGCCAACGTTTGTCTTTAATCCCCATGTATTACAGTATGTTTCAACATTTTCCAACATTACTTTTAAACTTTCATACGATTTTGCGAATAGTACCATGTCGTCAGCATAAAATGAACAGTTTGATATTTTCCAAGGAAATAATACCAGGCAGGTCAGAGTTTTTATTTTCTATAAGATCATGTTTAAACAACTTTGCTAATAATGGAGAACTAGGATCGCACTGTTTGACGCCAGATGAATAATTGAAAAAGGGAGTAAACTCGGACTTGAACTTAACGCACGATTTCACAGAGTTATACATTGCTTTCAGCGCTAAATCAAAATGAGTAATGATGTTTTCATTTAGCAGTTTTTGCCAAAGAAGAGAGTGATCAATGCGATAAAATATTGCTGATACTCTATAAAACACAATGAAGTTTTCCTTTTTCACTGAGCGTTTTCATATAATCGAGTGTAAGATATGATATTGATTTTCCTCTTTGGAATCCAAACTGGTTTTCTGTTAAATTGTCGTGCTCCTTTGACCATAACATTAATCTATTTAAAAGTTCAATTATTAGATGTATATGGTTAAGAAGATGATGTACTTTGTACAAGTCTTAATAAATTATCTGTTCTGTTCTGTTTAAAATCATTTGTGCTATTTGCTAGTTTTAGTCAGTGTGATTTCCCTTAAATTTTTAGCATCGTTTATATCTACCTTTTTAAATACGGGCACGCTAAGGGTGGGGGGTATTAATGAGTATGAAATATACGATTGAACATGGCTTTTAAGAGAGAAAGTATTATTAGTTACACTGTTAGTAGCTGGGGGGGGGGGGGTGATATAATACACCCCCAGTGGTTTCATACCATGCGAGACCCCCCCCCCCAGCTACTAACAGTGTAACGAATATATCTCACCGAGTACCTTAAATACTAAGATTATATTAAGATATAATGTATTTGTTATGAAAATATTCAGTGTCGCTTAAATATTGTCTCAAAATTATATTTTAAGAAATACAAAAAGTTTATGTAATCTAGTTTATTTGGGATAAATACAATAACAATGTAAATATATTAATAACATTGTTTGACAGCATATATATTTTATCAGTAACTGTTTTTAACACTTATTTCTTGAACTTCTTGAAGGTAACTCATCAGCACATTTGCAGATTTCTTGTTGCATCAAAGCGTCTCTTCTGAATTTCATTTTAATCTTTTTTTGAGAGATTCGTCTTTTGCTGTGCTTGTAAACCGTGTTTTAGTGTCCATTTTGTAACTATTGACTCATGTAAACAGTCGGTTACACACAACAGATTGCTTGAATAAAATGGATATTCAATAACGTGCATGAGTTAGCTCCCCTACAGTGAAAAGATAAGCCGAGAGAGAAGTTACAAATTTTTGGCCGCCATTTTGTTATGTCTTTGCGGAGTATGAAAATTACAGGGGTGGTATGAAACATACTGAAAATTACAGGGGGGGGGGGGGGTATTGATTATACACGTAGTGCACGTGACACCCCTAGGCCAATCGGATAGCGTCATTCATGTAGGAGGTGAGATATTATATCAGCCGAGCATTTAAAAATCTCAGCTGAAAGTTTATCGGTACCCGGGGCTTTATTATTATTTTGAGAAAATATGGCTTTTTTAATTTCAGTTTCAGAGATTTCGGCATCTAAGAGATGATCACTATTATTATTATAATTATTATTTAGGTCGAAATTTTCTTCAGCATCAATTTCGTCTAAATCAAACATGTCTTTAAAATGATTAAATAAGTCCTCTTTAGTAAATGAGGCTGATTTAATTCGCTTTTAATTATCCTTGCTTTTATTAATGATTTTCCAAAATTTGCGGGGCTTTGATGAAGCTAATTTATCAAATCGTTGACCTTTAATTTTATAAGCACACATAGCTTTCTTTTTACTACGAATGCGTCAGTGAAACATTTTTCATTAAACCATGGCTTATTTATGCGTGCGTGTATATTTATGTCGGGGACTTTTTTCTTGCGTTTGCCAATAACATCAAATGCTACCGATGATAACATTTGCGTGAAATCTTCGACACTTTTTTCTATATTCTCATTATCTATTTCGGAAGTCAACTGTCGTAATATATTTTTTTTATTTGATAACTGACCTTGAAATAATTCCTCTTTATCGAAGTCGAACACGATGCATGGTTCATTATTTTGAGAGCTTGTCGTTATATTTTCAAAATAATTATCCGTTATATTATTGCTTATCTTACCAGTGAGAATGACAGGCATGCGTGTTCAGAGAATTCATTAAAGTTGTTAACCATGAAGTTTTCTATTTCCTCAAGATTCGTATTTTTAACAAAAAGATAATACACTACACTTTCTCCCCTACTGCAACAAAAAGTGAACTCTCCTATCATTGAATGAAATAAATAGGAGAGCTAAGTGAATTATCAGTGAATGTACTTTACGCAAATGTATATCACAACTTCGCTTCAACTTATTGTGGTCCGTGCTAACAAGCTCAGCTTGGCTCTCAAGTGACCGACTCAGCTCTGATATTACGCAGTTATAAGTTTTATTGCATTATTAAAGGTGGAACATCACTCGAACTGGGTACAAATGTTCATACAGAAATATTATGTAATTATATGATAATGTTTCTTAAAGGTCACTATGTTTTCGCTAATGCACACGTTCCGAAAAAGCCGTATTACATATAATATAATTTATTTTTCATGAATCTAGCGGTGATAGATATTTCTGTAGTACAAGGCAATTTCAATATTTTTCTGGTTGACAATCTAAGGGAGATAACTCACAAAAGTCACCCTTCTTGCTTAATACAGTTGTCTGTGCTCTATTACTCCAATATTTATACACGTTTTGAATAATATTATTGGCCTTTAGCAATTTGATCAAAATTGAACGTTAGTAAAAATACTTATAAATGTTTAATTTAAAAGCATGCATATGTTGAAAAAGTTAACTAAATGCTTACAGTTACCGGGTGGGGTAAAGGTTATCTGAAGTGCACTTTTGGCAAATGTAATACAGAGTCAGTTCATAATACTTTTACCCCTCCGAATGTCATCATGTTCTGAATATAACCAGGTAAGTGTTGAATAAGATCACTTTTAATAGAAAATGTTACAGTTATAATGTTCAGATTTGTATTTATGTAACAATTTTAACTTTAAATTAATGTCTCTTGTGTCTTACTATCTCCTACTTAGGAGATATTAAATCGTAATTAGGATATAGTATCTCAAAATTAGGACTTAGAAGGTCATAATTATGAGTAAGTATTTCCTAATTAGGAGATAGAAAGTCGTAATTATGAGTCAGTATCTCCTAATAAGATGATAGTTAATCTCGTAATTAGAAAATAGTATCTCATAATTAGGACTTATTTAGTCATAATTATGAGTTAGTATCTCCTAATTAGGATAAAGTTAGTCGTAGTTAGGAGATAGTATCTCCTAGATATGAGATAGTATCTCGTAATAAGGACTAACTAAGTCATCATTATGGGTTAGTATCTCCTAATAAGGAGATAGTATACTGGAATATTTGCCATACATTATCGTATGAAATAATAAACGTTGTTCGACTTGACTTGACTTTGTTAAAATAAGTAATGAAATTACCTTTAAATCAAATTGACCTGCATTTTGCTGATTTGGTGAGCGTGTGAAAAACTCACACGCAATTAGTTGTAATAACTTTAGCGATAATGGCGCTATTAAGTCAGTTTAATAATAAAGCAGGCAAGGGGTATTTCAAAATAAATAACTCTTTCCTGTTAGACCCAATTTATCAAAACAGCATAAAAGCCTGCATAAAAGAAACTGTTAGTAATAACACCGAATACAATGCAAATGCGCTTTGGGAACTTATAAGGGGTTCAATAAGGAATGAAACAATTAAGTTTACAACTCATCTTAAAAATATTTAAAATAATGAAAAAATAAAACTACAAAATGAAATACAAACATAAGAAATAAAACTCAATACGAATAACAAAAATGAAATTGATCAAATATCTGAAATTATCATAAATAAAACAAAAACTAGACGAAATAACACAAACACATCTTATTGGTATCATATTAAAAGCTAAATCAATTCACGTTGAACACAACGAAAAGAACAAGAAATATTTTGCCAACCTTCCTTGAAAAAAAAACCCGCTGAAGGAAAATCAATAAATACTCTAAAGGTTAAACACGAGAGAATAACAGGTATAGAAAAAATCTTAAACGAGGAAGTGCGATATTATACAAAGTTATTCTCTAAAGATAATCAAATTAAAAAAGAAGACATAAAACCCTTTCTAGAAAACTCTTACAGAACACTTAACGAAGATGAAAAACATGCATGTGAAGGCCTTTTGACCAGCCACAAATGTAAACTTGCCTTAAAAGCTATGCAAAACAAGAAAATCCCAGGTTCTGATGGATTAACTGCAGAATTTTATAAAACCTTTTGGAAAGATATACAACAATATCTTTTTAAAGCACTTCTCATTCACTACAGGACAATTAACACAACTTCAGAAACAGGGACTAATAACACTCTTACCGAAACTAAATAAGGACCTTGATGAACTAACTAATTGGAGACCCATTTCTTTACTAAACGAAAATTATAAAATAGCAACTAAAGCCATAAACAGTCGAATAAAAACAGTTTTACCATTAATTATAAGTAAGGAACAATTTAGGTTTGTTAAGGGTAGATATATAGGAGAAATCTTAAAGGGTAATTTATGAAGTCGTAGAGTATTTACCAGATAACAAAAAAAAAAAAACAAACAGGTCTTATGGCTGACTTTGCTTAAACCACATTTTTATCCTTGAATGCATAAACTCATTGAAGTTTGGACCGGATATTTATAAATGGGTAACACTATTCTACAACAACATTCAGAGTCTGATAATTAATAATGGATATATATCGCAGTCATTTGGAATAGAAAAAAGGCGTTCGACAGGGCTGCCCATTGTCGGCGACATTGTTTATAATTTGCTTACAAACACTATCTAACTACATTGCACTAAACGATGACATAAAAGGAATCAAAATTAATGACAAAATCATAAAGCAAACTTTTTTAGCCGATGATTCAACATTTTTCAATAATGGTGAGAAAAATCCTTTGAAACACTTGTACAAACCTTAGAAATGTTTCAAAATGCTCAGGCCTAAACCTGAACACCAATAATAATCAATCATTTTGAGAGAGGGATCATTAAAAAACTCAAATATACAATTTTGTAATACCAAAAAATTTGTGTGGACATCTGATTATGCTACCACTTTAGGAATGACATTTACAAATGATAAAAATGCAAATATTTCAAGAAATATTAATAATATTGTTTAAGAGTTTAGAAACGTATTAAAACAATGGCAACACAGAAATCTGACACTGATGGGAAAAGTTACGGTAATAAAACGTTTGCGTTACCTAAGCTTATTTACCAATTTACTGTGCTAGCTAATCCAACTAAACAAATGATAGATGATATAAAACAAATACATATTTGATTTTATGTGGGCTGGAAAACCGGATAAAATAAAAAGAAATATCTTTTATCAAGACTATGAACACGGTGGACTTAAGCTTACAGATATTGAATCATTTTTAAACTCAATTAAAGCATTATGGATAAAAAAGATATATAGACCTGTCAAATAATGGAGACTGGAAAATATTTTTCCACAGAAAACTAAAAAACTTTGGGCATGAACTACCACTAGAATCAGATTTTGATCAAACAGTTATAAATTATATAACACCAGAAGGTTCTTCCTGAAAATGATGTACTAAAATCCTGGTTAAAAATATAAAACCACATTTTATGAAGAGAAGTCGAAAATAAATGTAAGTAAAACAATTACACACATATACGACTACAGGGTAACTGAGTTTTACAGCTTTGAAGAAATAAAACGCTTATAAATACGACATAAATAAAAACGATTTCTTAAAATATCTGACACTTGTTCAGTGTATCCCAATTCATTTGAAAACGAAGATTAAATCAGAAATATCAAGTGTACAAGTTTTATTTCAAACTGCTCAGTTCATGTAACATGACAGTATAAGCATGTGAAAAAGAAATAAATAATAACAACGAGGCTGTTGTAAAAAGAAAACATTCAATATACAAAGGTACAAAGCAAATAAAACGGGAGAGACATATGTTATACAATGCTTTATATGAATATGTCGAGAGATATAGAGTATCGGATACATGTGTTACTGTATAAATATATTAACATTTTAGAACAGTTTTACTATTTCCTTCACAAATTGACACAATTTTTTTATTAGAGATTTAAATTTGATGACATTTGGGTTGACATAGTATTTTTTTATCAATAAATCGCTTTCTGCTATTGTTTAAAGCTATACATTCAAGTAAATAGTAATATTCGTCTCTAATGCTACTGTTTGCTTGACACAAAGGACACTTCCTTGATGACATATCAAGTCCAATCCAGCTTCCTGTCTCGATAGGAAGACGATGGTTTCTGGTTCGAAATTTAATCATAAACTTTAACAATTTGTAAGGTGAAGTTTTTAAATGATTCTCAATTCCGAACTCGTTCATAAACAATTTGCAATTGTTGCATTTACTGAAAGTGTTAACAATGCTACACCATTAATTTAAAAACAAATCTGTGAGTTTCTGTTTAACATTGCAAGTCAACCATTTATGATTTGGAAATATATGTGACTCCCATATATTATTAAGACCACATTTTATTAATATTTTTTTGACAAAAGAAATCCATAGAAAAGTATTTCTACGTATGTTTACATCACAAATATAATTACTTAACATTAACGTATACATAGTTTTGTTAATTTTGGGTACAATGGTGATACAAGTTTTGTCCAATATGAAATCATTCTAGTCTCTATGTCAATTGATAACGGTTTGACGCCCGTTTCACCGTACACGTAAAATATATTTCAAAATTTTAAGTTGAACTCTTTCTTAAATTTCATTATTGCCATATCCCAAGCATTTACAACCATATAAAAGTACAGGTTTGATCATTTTATTGAAAAGATCTATTTGCATATCAATCGGCAGGGCTAAATGCTTACATTTGCTTAGAAGGCAGTACATAGCTTTAAGTGCCTGCTTTGATATTTCAACCTTAGCTTTATAAAAAGAGCCACTGTTGCTAAATACTAATCCTAAATATTTAAAGCTATCAACCAAATCCAATGGATTGCCTTTATACAGAAATTGATAATTACGTCTTCTGCCTTTCTGAATAACTAGAACATTGGTTTTAGAAGTGTTAACAGTGAGTTTCCATAGGTCACAGTATTGTTCATAAAGGTCAATAGCATTTTGAAGATCATCAGCTGATTCAGATATGATGACAGTGTCATCTGCATACAAAAGTACAAATAATTTCGGATAGGCGACCAAATTATTATCCATTGGGTGAGTATTACTACTGACACCGTGCAGAACTGTACTATTTCGAAAATATTCATGCAGATCATCTAAATAATAAGAAAAAAATAATGGCGATAAATTCTCGCCTTGGCGTACACCAATGGAGCACGGAAAGTAGGTTGAATGATTTCCATTAACAGACACACACGATTTTGCATGCTTATACATCGATTTGACAACATCCAAAAATAGACCGTTGATATTGTATGAAATTAGCTTAAACCATAGAAAAGATCTATTTATAGTATCAAATGCACCTTTGAGGTCTATAAAAGCACAGAATATTTGCTTATGCTTTTGTAACAATTCAATTATACAATTTAACACAAACACGTTATCAACAGTAGAATAACCCTGCCTAAAGCCATTTGTAACAATTCAATTATACAATTTAACACAAACACGTTATCAACAGTAGAATAACCCTGCCTAAAGCCAGCCTGGTATTGATTAATTAGATCGTATTTGTCACCGAATTTCTGTAGTCTCGAATTTAAGACGGAAGTAAAAAGTTTTCCTATACAGCTTACTAAAGTAATTTGTCTATAATTCGTAGGATCATGTATTGATCCTTTATTTTTGTATATAGGGTTAATAACACCAATAGTCCAATTTCGAGGCACAATACCAGACTTAAAAACAATATTAAACAGTTTTACATAAATATCTTTCTTAAGTGGAAATGAATGTATAATATGCTCATTCAAAATATTTTCAATTCCACTAGCTTTATTGTGTGTTTTTTTAAAGATTTTACAGCATTTCTAATTTCTTCTTCGGAAATATCACAATTCAATATGTCATTATTTGCATCAGAATGGATAGTTTGTACATTATTTTGGATATCTGTAATAGTATTGGTATCGTCCGCATTGACATTTCTAAAATGCGTTTCTAAATCGCTTAAGCTAGCAACAATATTTGCTTTCTTTTTACCGTTTAAAATTTTCCAAATTTTTCTAGGATTTGAGGTTTTCAACGACTTTAACTTTGTAACATAATTTTGAAACGTTTTGTAAGAACTTCTTAGTGACTTTTTGTAACATTTGCTTGCTTGTTTTAACACCTTCTTGTTCTCATCACATTTTCGTAACTTGTATAGATATTTTGCCTTTTGCAAATTCTTTCGTGCACGACTACAGTTCTTATTAAACCACTTTGGCACCTTTTGACTATTATCACTATATACACGTTTTGTTTTCCTAACAGCAAAACCTTTACTGCAACTCGTATGATATACATCACAAATACTTTCTACTATACTATCGACAGCTCCAACTGAGTACATATTAGTTTCATCTAAGGCACATACATTATTGTAAATGTCATGAATTTTATCTACATCAATATTTGAAACAAAAATATTTTCTTTCCCTTCATCCCAGTAGTTCACTTTGGGGATATTTATGTTCAAATGCGTATTAATGACTCTTCCAAAATCAAACATAGTCAAAACAGACTCCCAAAATTACAGATAAGATAAAGGAATCGAAACAAACAAATAAATTTTTATATTTGATACAACGAAAAAACAAAATCAAGCTTACATTCCCAAATATAGAAAATATTGGATGGAAAAAATATATAATATAATTTGTATAAGCTCGAATCAATACGAAGTTTTCTATATAAATTCTTATTAAGAATAATACCCACAAATACATATTTGCATAAATGTAAAATAAAGATTGTGATTTTTGTAACATACAAATCGAGACAATATCACTTATTTTGGGACTGTCAGAAAGTTAAACCACTATGGTATGCGTTAAATGACTATATTAAATAATGATCGATAAATATCGTTATAACGAAAGAAATGTTATATATTCTCAATGGAATACCGAAACATTATCCCATCAGACAATGCATTTTTACAATACTTACTTCTGCCTTTTTACACAACCATATATAGCAAAAGAATCAATAAGTGAAGGGTACGTGTGGATGTGCGTGTGCGCGCGCGTGTGTGCGCCTGTGCGTGCGTGTGTGTGTGTGTGTGTGTGTGTGTGTGTATGTTTGTTCCTGCGTGATTAGTTTTTTGATCTTCTGAAAATATGAAAAAAATATAGATATACTTTTTATTTATAATGTGTTTGAGATTGTTATTCAGTTATTACAATATCTATATTCAAAATAAATGAGAAAAAAAGAATAATGCAATTCTTATATTCATGGATTAAGCTACAAAAATATGTACAACCTGTGAACACTATTAGAACTACATCAAAGGAACAGTAAATGTCTGGAGTTTGACCGTCCAATATAAATCAATTTTTATCCAAACTTGCGGTACGGTCGGAAACAATTTTTTTTTTAAAAATTGGCGAAAATGAGATTTTATTTTTTCCCCGTTTTTCCATAAAATATGGTCGGCTGTATTGTTATCCAAACAATATAAAAGGAGTGGCCTTAAGACGTTTACAAACATACTTTTATGAAACATGTGTATGAGTGTATGAAGGTGTTCACAAATTGCGGCAGTAGTTAAGCATATCGACTTAATTAATCATATAATTGACAGTGTGATACAGCTTGTGATCTATATAGTCGTAATCTTATAATTGTTCATATAAGTTTCCTAAATGTATCAAAATGATGAGAATTATCCGAAATGCTTGGCTACGGTATATTACAATTATTCTTATAGTACTTTGCCTTTTCTTTGTTCAAATTTTTGTTAGAGATTACATAAAAAATGGAACAATAGAACAAGTGTCTCTCTTGAAACAAAGCCAGGATCAACAGGGTAAGAGCAATGTAGCGGATAACTTGGACACGCCAGTCTCGAATGCTGGAGGTCAGGCAAAGGGAGCTCTAGTTGAAGAATGTCGCTACGTATACTTGGACCTTGGATCTAACAAAGGCGTACAGGTTCGGAAACTATTTGAACCAGCGTTATACCCAGGGGCTACGATTATCCCGTATTTTGACAAAATATTTGGCAACGTTGACAACAGGCGAAAGTATGCGTGTGCTTTTGGGTTTGAAGCAAATCCCCGGCATTTTTCAAGGTTGAAGTACATCGAAAATGCATATAGAAGAAAAGGTTTTAGGGTTACCTTCTACAACAATGCAGTTTCGAATGAACAAGACAAAAACGTGACAATTTATTCGGAGACTAATTTTGACATAGACTGGGGTGCAGGGATCCTTGATGCAGCTATTGTTGATAAAATAAACATGACTAGATACGAAGTACCGACAGTCGACATTGTGAAATTCATCAACAAGGAAATTCAACCACTAAACCCAAAAGCAGTTCTTGTTAAAATGGATATTGAAGGATCAGAGTACACAGTACTACCACACATGTTAGAAAACAACGTTTTGTGCAAAAACGTTCTGACCTCGATGGTTGTTGAAATGCATGAATGGGCAAAGGAGCAAATGAAATCAGAACTGGACCTAAATATATTAAGACAAAGGATGAGTACACAAAATTGTGCGCCCACAGAAATTGTGCCTGTGGATGACGAGAGTTACAATAATGACGTCGAAGTCGATCCTGGCGCTTAAAATAAAAGCCGTCATTACTATGACCACCACAATACTACTTGAACACCACCAGTTGATACCTACAAAGCAACACGACTTGAATATGAATAAACAGGCCAAGTGTTGACGTGTTCTGGCTTTATTGTCCTCGTGTTTAATGGAAATTTAATTATTACCTTTAGTCCAATACTTACTTCATGTAATGAATTGCAAAATTGCAAATGTAATATCAAAAAGAAATGAAAATGTTTGATGGTGTGTGTTCAATCAGGTCGTTATGATTCCGTTATGTTTATATGCTTCATGTTTTCCACCTAAATATCATACGTGTATTTGTAGAAATGAAAAACAATATATTGAAACATCGTACTGGTTAATTTTCCTTTAAACCAAAAACAACAATGGAAACTCCAAGGACACGAATGACTTATGTTTACATCGGAAATATCACGTGACAGCAAAACCATAACAAAAACGCATCTTTCTATAGATTTTAATTCCGAACACACAACTATATACAATGAAGCAGAATTCGAGAGAAATATAATTGAACGTTACCACAATGGTTTACAATGAAGAGAATTTGACAATTGTCTACAAAATGTCTTGGTATTTGATATTTCGTTGTGGTACCTATGTCAGTACGTTATATTGTTGTGTATACTATTATAAAAATCACTTAGTAACTTTTCTTTTCAGACCCGTTATACATTTGCGAATTAATGACACAAAATACATCTAGCATTCAAAATATTTATTCCAATCATTTTTGCTTGTCTGTTTGCGAAATTAGCCCTGGAGTCGTCGTAGTGCAAAGCGTTTAATCAAAAAAATGAAATAAAATATGAGAAAAATAAAACCTTGACCACTTTGCAAAAATCGTTGAAGGTTTTCAAATGAAATTTGTTACGAATGTTGCAAGAGGCAATACACACAAGAAATATAACTCCGCAAGAATTCCGCACACGTGTCTGACAAATTCGTAAAAAAATACGTATGTGTTTTGACATATTCGTTTCCCCCACCACATCTTTGTACCAACGATTTTTTTCACGTTTCGCATGTGTATTTAATGGTGGAGTTCTAAGATCAGAGTTGCACCTCAACCACAAAACCAAGGGGTACCTCTATATTTAGAGGTGCGACAATATTTTTAAGGTGTAAAATGAACATGCTTTTCATTGACTCAAATAAAGGGATTCACCTGAATATTAGGACCGGCAACTCTAAAGTAAAGGTGCACCTCTACTTTGGGGGATAGGGTTAGGGGTACACTTCTCTATTACAATGCTCTCTAATAATATCATATAATAAATGACATGCATCTGATATGCAAATTAATTACCAAGACCTATTAATGATTTCAACTTCATAGTCCGTAATAAAAAAGAAATGATACGCAGCGGTATGTATTATACAGATAATAATACAATTTATAAATACTTAAGTTTAGCTTTAAACATAGACGTATGCAAATTTATTCAAATTGTCAATGTTTGTTTTTTTACAATTAAAAAAATCAAAGTTTTACAAATTAAACTCCACGAAATAATTATTTCAACTTCAAAAAATCACGGTTTTACAAATTAAACTTTACGAATTTATGATTTCAACTTCAAGAAATCATGGTTTTACGAATTAAACTCCACGAATTCATGATTTCATCTTCAAGAAATCACGGTTTCACGAATTAAACTCTACGAACTCATGATTTCAACATTGAGAATTCACGGTTTTACGAATTAAACTCCACGAATTCATGATTTCAACTTCAAGAAATCACGGTTTCCACGAATTCATGACTTAAACATTGAGAATTCACGGTTTTATGAATTAAACTTCACGATTGCAATATTGAGAACCCATGAAATCGTTAAATCTTGAAATGTCACAACCGGTCTTACGATGAATTGCCATGCAATTCAAAGATCCCAACCGACTAATACGATCATCTGAAAATTTAGTTCAGATGTCAATGTCGAATACCATGATCTCATATTTTACCATAGAACATGGGATTCCAATGTTGTCGAAAGAAGATGAAAATTCGATTTAAGGTTCATGGAACTTCTTTAAGTGGTAAAACATATGAAAGCAAACGAAACTTTAATGCTCTTTACCCAGTTAACATTGAAGTTGGGTGGACGCTGCGCAAACTCAGATCCCCAGCATTAAAATAACATTTGACTTAAGTTGAATGTTAAAGTGTTGGAGTGTTGATCAAATGATGATCAAATAAGAATACCTTCCATTTACAACGCATATTACAATTCAAACCAAAATGACAATTTCATAATATTTCTACGTCGAGGAAACAATTTGGTTTGAATTAAAATCAAGTTCCAGAATATTAAATTATCAAGACTTTAATAATATTCGTAATATTAAATCTAAGTTAAATAGTTGTCTTAAATCGCTGATTGCTAACAGTTTTGCTCATCCCGATTTAAATGGTGTGTTTTTTTAAACATGAAATTAAAATGTTTCAGCGCGTGATGTCACTGTTTTCAAACTTTTACAAAGGGTAATCATTTGGAAGAAGATTTTAGCAAATATTTATTGTAATTTTATTTTTTAATAAAGATTTACCATTTAGGTTTTTAATTTTTTCGTGATTGTTGGGAAAATAGTGAGGTTGTGCAGACAAACTGGTTTAAACCCCAAGTAAATTTACATTTTACTGACCGTTCAAAGGCAGTACCTAACAATCCTTGATAAACATCCCTAGTTTTCATTAATATGGTATGTATAAAGTGCGTTGCTTTTGGAGTTTCGTGCTGTTGTTCCATGTTGATCTAGTTTGTGAATAGTTAGTTTTTGCGTTCTATGTCTTTGGCGTTGACTCTATGCCATTAAACGAGGTTTATGTTTAAACTTTCGACTACTGAGCTTGTTTCTGTACTTGTTCATATAAATATTGAGCATTAACAAACAGACTCATAAGAAAGAACATACCTGCCATGCTTATGAATTAAAAGCTCATGTGTTTTGGACGTAATGGTAGAGCACACAAAAATCAGTTACCAATATTGAAATAAGGTACGTGATCAAAACATTGCTGGCCACTTCATATCTGTATATTTTTGGAAACAATGAAAGAAACGTCAATTAGTTAATAGGTGTCGTGTGTATCTCTCTTTATATATTTGTCATTTCTTACAAAGAAGTTGTTTATTGAGAAACATATGGCTGTACAATTCATGTGTACTCGAAGTGCATAAAGTGCATAATCAAGTAGGCAACATCATAAGGCACTATCTTAGTTAATTGAGGACTCTATGAAAAAATACAATAACTTAGCTTTATCTGAAGGGACATGATCTTTTTGAAATATGAAACAAAATCTGGTTAGCAAAAATGCCACGTTTATTTCAATATGATACGCATCGCTGGTTACTGTACATGAGAATAAAACATATAAAAAACTGGAGAAATTAATGAATATATTTCATGGCCGATAGACTATGTGGTATGAGGTTAATAATATCAGTTATAATTAATGAATATCAGTTTTTAAAGTGTATTATAGTCAGAATGTCAAAATTTTCCGAAAGTTATAGGGAGAAGTTCATTTATTTTGCATATGCCTTATTAAGTTGAATACATAAACTATCCTTTACTTGTTATGTCAAGTAATCGGTACATTTATTACTTATTTATCTCTTCAACAATATTTATTCGATGTTGTTGAGTTATGTTCCTTTTCTTATTCAATGCATAAATAATAAAACGGTGTTCAATTAGGTCCATCGAGTCTTCGTCTTTACGCGATGGAGCAAGACGAAAAATGAAGGTGGCGCTAACTTCGCTTCGCCTTCGTACTGTCGCGTCTTCGCCTTCGTGTTTTCACTTCTTCGCCTTCGTACATTCGTTCCAACGAAGGCGAGAAATGTACCAAAGTACGAAGGCGAAGGAGCGAAAACACGAATACAAAAATGCACATACACGAAGGCGAAGACGAGAAAATTACGCAATTAGAAGGCGGAGGAACGAAGGTAACATAGCTTTGATACCGTTTAAGTCACTATTTCCAAGAACAATCACTGTGTTTATATGAGTGCACATGTTCAATTATTGTTAATCAATTTACTTATATTAAGTACTCTTATTGTGACGACGTAAAACGGGTTCAACTTATTGTTTCATTTTAACGTTAAATTTTGTCTTGTTTTGGATGTCTAATCATTTGTCGTTTTGTTGAGTGTTACCCCACGGCTTTGTATAACTTATCTCGTTATATTTGTTTTTATTAAATACAGGTTCTTCAAGCAATAACCGTCTTCGCTTCTTGTTTTACAACAACACCCAATAAGATTTATACAGTATTTATTCAATTCAGTTCTCTTTGTAATTAGTTGCAGATATTTACAACTTAATATGTTTTTAATTGATGAGTATATTTTGTTGCTTCTTGTAACCGTTAATATTATATTTTAACCCTTTTCCTTTTGTTCACAAAAAGTCAATTATCAAAGGAGAACAACAAATTTTTGTTACAGATACAAACTACGTTGCTCAGCAGAGTGTCCCTTCTTAAGTTTACGTAAAGTTAGTTTTTGAAAAGTGCTTTGAACAAAATCCTCTGGTGGTAAAAATCATCTGCTTACCAAGACTTTAAAGGTCATCGTATATATACGAAATTGGCTGCAGTATGTGACCACCGCTTTTGAGCAACTCGTTTCAATAGATGGTCAACTTTCGAAACCTCTACGGCCAAAACGGTTTATGTTTCCAATAAACATCGCATTCCAGAGCGGCCCTGTCATTTCGAACTGTTGTTCAATTAATAGTTTTATATACTAAATCTAGCCAAACGCGAGCACAAGTCAAGAGTTAGTAAAGGTTAAGTTTTGGACATGTATATTAATTTAATTTATATTGGTTAACTTTTCTTTGAGTTAAAATTACGCCAAAAGCAAAAGTGTAACATGAGTTTTGGTACTTAATAACTTGTTGAAAACCTATGCGTATATAAACGAGAATTGTGACAGATTTAAATGAATCGTAGTCAGTGAGATTTGGAAGTTGACCAGAGTCATTCGTAAACTTCCTGGAGTGTTGCAGGGTATAAGTTATTATTTATAATATTTTGGCTGTAATTATAAATAATTCGTACGCTAACATCATCAAACCACATATTCTCTCACAGTGACATTCCATCAGTATACTCGTAAAGTTAAGATATGAAACTACTAACAATGAGTGCGAAATCGAAAGTTAACATTAGTCACGTAAAAAGATTCCGTGGATTTTTTTCATGTCACTTCATTTTGACGGAGAAGCGCGCTGGGATAAATCTTTGAGCACTGACTAAAACACATATCTGGCCTCAATATCACAAACATAACTACGTTAAAGCTCCATCTCAGACTGAACTCTTTTTACCAATAGCATCAAACGTTGTTTAAAATATTATGTTTACAGCTTTTAAAAGCGCATTCTCTAATAGAATATATTATTTAAAAACTTTGACCATGATCCCATAGAAAATTATTTTACAACATAAAATGTTATTGAATACAACTGAACGATTGTAAACAATTATTGAAGACAATTTTTTGCTCAAAAATAAGATTCTTTGAAAAATTGACGAAAGGTTTTTATCAGGACATTCTATCTGAGTGTTTTACTTTTAAATATTAAAAACATATTTAATACCATACTAGTTTGTTTATTCGGGCCTGTTCTATGTGACTTTCTTAATATACATGTATGGCATATGAAAAGCAATAACTCATATCAACTGTCAGCACCTAAATAAAATAAAATAAACGTCAACAATAAAGCGTAATACTTTAATTACTTTACTGTTTAAATAATTTGTAAAATCACTTAATAAAAGTGATATTTACATTGAAGCTTTTTAAATGATTTCATTTATGAATGTATTAACAAATATCAAAACTAGGTCCCTATATTTGACCACCTATACCAAAACAAAGTTATATGGAGCCTTAGGTAAATGATATTACTTTAAATCTATTCTAATATTATTCTAACTTTAATCCAATTATATTATGCCATATTGAACCGTAAGTTTCACACATACGAATATGCGACCTCTTAGTACCACTGAATTTTAAACATTGAGAACTCTTTCCAGCACGACTTTAATTTTTGAATGTCCAATGTCGTGCCAGCACGACTTTAATTTTTGAATGTCCAATGTTGTGCTGGCACGACTTTCATTTTTGAATGTCCAATGTCGTGCCAGCACGACTTTAATTATTGAATGTCCAATGTCCAATTTTGTGCTGGCACGACATTCATTTTTTAATGTCCTATGTCTTGCTAGCACGTTATTCATTTATTGTCCACTGTTCAATGTCGTACCAATGCGTACCAGCATGGCTAACTTCACACAGTTAAACAAATACAGTTAAAGCTTTAATCATATAATATATGAATAACAAATTATACGCATCATTTTTATTCTTTTTTTAAATGACAGTAAAACTAATCGCTGAATCTTAAACACACCTTGTCTGAACAGCGCCTTGGTTGGAATGACAGCTTGACCATAAGGGCGAAATGATTGTATAGAAAGAAGTATTAGCCAATAGAAATACAGAAGAGCGATAAACAACTTGTGGCCTAAACTTGACCCGAGCTAGAACCAAATAAATTCAATCTGCCTCTGAGGAGTAACCAGAAATCAATGCCTTATCATAAATCTCGATATTACTGGTAATGGAAAACATTGGTGCTATATTGTTTTCACATTATTTTGATTCCCTTGGGCTACCTCCACCTGATTAAGTACTAAGACTACCATTATCCCTTAAATACAACAATATTCAATATCAATAGAGGACAAGTGTACTTTGTGGTTTTGTAAATCTTTTATGAAGAAGACACTGGAGGGGTTTTCTTATCATGACTTACTCTACAAAAGAGCTAGAACTACTAAACCCATCCCAAAATGAACACATTTTAAAAATATTTTATAAAGCATGAGAATGTTTAGTAATGTATTACCCATTGGTGATTCTATTACAAGAGTTAAAAAACAACATTGGTTAAGTATCTAACATAGCATCAAAAAGACACTAAATCCGGTAAAATGACACTAAATCCGGTAAAAAGACACTAAATCCGGTAAAATGACACTAAATCCGGTAAAAAGACACTAAATCCGGTAAAATGACACTAAATCCGGTAAAATGACACTAAATCCGGTAAAAAGACACTAAATCCGGTAAAATGAGATAAATTGATGATAATGATAACTACTTAATAATGGAAATATTAATATGAACAATAATTGCAATTTTCTTATTATTGTGGATGGCATTAAACCAAATGTTAAGCAGAACTAGCACTAATTAGTAACAATAAAATAATTCAAAATTATAGTGAAAATAGTTGAATTAAGCTAAATTGGTTAAATTTAACATAATTGAACTCATTAAAAAGAATGACGTCATTAGCGTTACATTACCAAATATTTCGGATATTCATCTAACTATCTACGGGCAATAATAAAAAAAATTAACATAAATATTTGTTATTTTTTTTGACACTAAAGATAATGAAGTTTTGACATTGGTTAGAATCGCATTATTTATTTTTTGATATATGAAATAATGCTTTAACTTAAATGTAATGAATTACTTAAAAACAAAACAAAAAGATGCAGCAATAAATAATGAATTTTGATGATTAAGTTCAAACTATAAACCAAAACAAGGGGCTACTCTGGATATGTATGAAACATATTTAAACCCATTAAAGAGAAATTACGGGTCAGCTTGACAGTTAGAAGGTTAAGGTGAAAAAATAGACATTCCTTAAAGCTGCACTCTCACAGAATGAACATTGTGACAATTTTTTTTTACGTTTTGTCTAAGAACGAACCATTTTTCGAAAAAAATGCACGGAAACCAGTTATATAAGACTGCTGACAAAAATAAGATCGTAGATTTTTATATTCAAGTTCAACAATTAATCTTTTATGCATTTTCTTATTAATAAAACGTTTAAGCCATAAAACATTATTGTTCGAACAGAAATATGAAAATCTGCGATCTGATCTTTTGTCAGCAATCATTTATCATTGGTTTGCAGATATTTACGCCAAAAATTTGCTCCTTCCAAGAATATTTATTTTTGTTGTTGTAAAAAACGGTATATCTGTGCAGCTTTAAGCAATAGATGGTTTATCTGCACGTAATCCTATAAGAATTTTAGGTAAAAGTGATGAAGAATTAAATTGCTAATTAGATGAATATGAAGAAAAACAAATTAAACGTACTAACGACATGAACCAGTATCTGTAAGAAAAAGATAATTATGATATAAAACGTTATCGTAATGTTTAAAGATAACCAAAAACAGAAATATCAGCGGTAATCAGCTACAACAAATATTTTGAAAAAGGTATAGACTAACAGCGATAAAGAGCAATGGACAGAAACAAGACAAAAAATGTAAACTATGATTAGTTTAGGTTTACCGATTGGTAGCAATGGACAGAAACAAGACAAAAATGTAAACTATAGATTAGTTTAGGTTTACCGATTGGTAGCAATGGACAGAAAAAAGACAAAAAAAATGTAAACTATAGATAAGTTTAGGTTTACCGATTGGTAGCAATGGACAGAAACAAGACAAAAAATGTAAACTATAGATTAGTTTAGGTTTACCGATTGGTTGCTATGGACAGAAACAAGACAAAAAAATGTAAACTATAGATTAGTTTAGGTTTACCGATTGGTAGCAATGGACAGAAACAAGACAAAAAATGTAAACTATAGATTAGTTTAGGTTTACCGATTGGTAGCAATGGACAGAAACAAGACAAAAAAATGTAAACTATAGATTAGTTTAGGTTTACCGATTGGTAGCAATGGACAGAAACAAGACAAAAAAATGTAAACTATAGATTAGTTTAGGTTTACCGATTGGTAGCAATGGACAGAAACAAGACAAAAAATGTAAACTATAGATTAGTTTAGGTTTACCGATTGGTAGCTATGGACAGAAACAAGACAAAAAAAAATGTAAACTATAGATTAGTTTAGGTTTACCGATTGGTAGCTATGGACAGAAACAAGACAAAAAATGTAAACTATAGATTAGTTTAGGTTTACCGATTGGTAGCTATGGACAGAAATAAGTGGCAAAGATCTTGTTAAACAGAAAACCTACAAAATTACTAATGGTGGACAATATCGAGGGGGTGAATGCGAAAAGGTTCTAACGACATTGAATAAAGAAGAAGATAGAACCCTTTCGCTTTCACCCCTCGGTATGGAGGGTTATTAATGACATTCATCAACTTTTTAACCAGAACAAATTAGTTGCTTATAATTAAAAGTTTAAAAATGAGTTTAAAATAAAGGAAAAGGGACTCACACAATTAAGGTTTGTTGGATTCAAAGTCGCCAGACATTAGCAGATGAATTACACAAAATAAACTTCTAGAAATGATAACAAGAAAGAAAGCTCTTGTAACATGGTTTAGTCATTCAGATGACATTTCATTCTCGAGTACCTTTTGAGGTTTTAAAAAATGTCCATATGGTAGGCGTTTATCTAAAATAAGTATCTTATTATCGGTAAAAGACATACTAGAGTTTGTAACAGTGCAGCTTTTAAACTTGTGTTCGTTTGATTTAATGGTGTTTATAAAATGTTTCCTAGTTATGTTTTCCATTTGTCATTTAATGTATACGGATACATCCTAATACGCAATCCAACAAATTCAGTCATAAGAGTGCCTGCTGCCTCATCTTTCATGTATCCAATAACGTTTGTATTGTCTTTAAAGGAGTACGGGCTATCTTCGGGTAATCACTGTTATCAAAAAAGGGGTGTATCGGCGTGTGAATCCCCATATGCATTTTTCGATTTATTTCATAACAAAGAGAGTCAGAGTCTGTAAAAAAACGACTTTCTTCTTTCTGTCATATTTCTTTAGATTGTAATTTAACTGAAAAACGTACATTAAGTACTTTCATAGAGAATGGTCATTCCAGCAAGCAGAGTATATTAACAAGTAACTGTTTTACATAACTTTTTATAACCCTGTAAACATATCAATGGTCTCTTGCCGGTCATTACTGTCACTTTTATAGTCTGATTCTGTGATTTCTTTTCACAAAAATGACAAGATGTAGCTTTCTTAAATTCATTTTCTTCTTGATTAATAATTCATATTTTTTCTCAAAGTTGTCTTTTTTCCTTATGAACAATACTTTTCCTTCCTTAAACATTTTTTATAAAACGATTTATTGAGTCCGGACCGCGATACACTTACACTGGTAATACATTGGTCAAAATATGTTAGAACGGGTTATCAATATCGTTTGAACGACGAAACAAACAATATGATTATAGTGATAGTACCGCGGTGATGTTCAGACAGTGTCTATCTGTATATGACCAGAAATATCGCGCACACTGTAATTTTGTTTTTAATCATCGGATATTTATTTCCATTTTGAAATATAATTAAGGAAAGAAAGGACTAATCTGAATTCTGCCTTTCTCTTCTTTATAGGTCCATTTATAGACCATACCATATGTTGCAATATCGCGACTGTGCTTGTCCTACAAGTGCTCTTGTGAAAGGATCAATTCAAACCCAATTTCAGGAGTGTAAATGAAATAAAAAAACATCTGCCAAAGCCACTTTCAAGGAAAGGAATGTATTATATTCATGTGACGCTTGTCAGTGTTCCTAGTACGTTTAGCTTTATAGTTGCTTCATGTAATGGATTTATATACAACTCGTTATTAAAACATGTTGTGCACAGCAAAGCAACAGATTGACTCATTTTAATTATGAGAATAATAACATGCCGAACCCAATTCAAAACACAAATATGTGAATGAATACGAAATGACAGCTTGCATGAAATACTTAATTAAAACGGTATCATTGATAACCCTTTTCGAGGTGTTAAGTTAGTATGGTTTTTCTACAATTTTCATAATATTCTTTTTATGTTAAGGAATTAATATCTGGAAAATAATACCGCAAGACATTTGGCAAATATACCATGTATGTATATATAACTGGTTAAATATTTGGCTTGGTTAAAGTTAGCAAAGTGTTTATCGATTGGCTAACATTTATCCAATTAGTTCAATCAACACATATACATATTCACATTTACAAACTGGTCAAACGGTGACCAAAGTACAAATTTTCTTTTAAAGTTTGTTGCTATTGGCTTGCGGCATGACATGGAGGCATGAGAGTGAGTTAACTTTGTGAACTTGATTTTGCGTTTAGCGACATCTGGCTGCTTCAAAAATAGGTTATACAGTGCCGTATAGCTTTTCTGGGCCTCTGCAGTATTATCTTAAATACTTAAATCAAAAGCTATCCGGCACTGATGAACCATTTTTTTAACGTAGAATCAAGTTTACACAATGTATTCGCTTTTCGTTTTTCTCGTTTTTCATTATTGACTATATAGTGTAAAGAAGTTTACAGTTTATTACTCTTACTCAAACTAGCAAGAAAACATTGGGCAAATACATTGTATTGCAAAGCGTTAGTTTAAAAGTAAAATCACAAACTTACATTGTGTTTTATTTTGAAGTTTTTCATATAGATATTGTGAACGAAATGATTATTAATGTCTCGAAAGTTATCAATTTTGAACTGCGTCAGTTCAATTGAGATAATAATATACATGTAGCTGAGTGCACATGGTCAGTCGACAACACTACTCTATTATCAACATTATCATTAGCCACTTCTGCGCAACATCAATAGCCTTACCAGGATATGCCACTAAAGCCTGTCTAGCAGTCCCAGACTCCTTAACTCGGGCCATGACTCTCAGATTTACAGGTTTGGTCGGGAACCTATGAGACTCTTATTTCACGCAAAAACAGTGTTATATTGAATGCCATTTTGTATCTAATAGATATCTGCAATTCAGATTAGTATGGCTTAAGTAGTGCAAGTGTCTCCTAACTGTATGATTGACAACAAATTCAGCTAAAACTACTAAACTATCTAGTTAATGAGTCAGATTCAGATAATAATAAAAGTGGTTAGGTTGGACTCCTGTGCAAACCGTTTTAAAATAGATGATTCATCGTCTGCTCAAGTTACTTGTCGTTTGGCGTAGATATATTGGCGGGAACACAGGGGCATCTAAGGAAGTGGGCGGCGTCGTTTCATCACTAGAGGCTTTTTCATTGGAAGCGTGAACTCATTAGTGAAATTCGTTGTAAAGGCCAACCCACCAATTTTATTTTATGATGTACTACTTGTTAACGATTATATTATCTACATACAGGAGGCAGTTTTATTCGGCATTAACATATAGTATCAATTTCAATTTGTTGTTATGTTATTGTTAAGGTTCGTTTCAGATGATTTGCGTGACCTTGTTTGATTGTTTGTGGCGCTGCGTTTATAACTTTATCTGTCGTTTGAAAATCGTGTTTTCGGGGAACATTGTCCTGATGTTTCCGCATATGACAAAGCGGCACTCATGTGATGCGACTTCCATCTGACACGATTCAACTACAATATAACTTTTGCAATTGATCTGAATATTTGCTTCCCAAAACAAGCCATGTTCCTAATATGTGTTGTTGTTTTTGTGTTGAGGAGTAGCCTGTGTTGTCGGATAAATTTGTTGAAATATAGAAATGTTAGGTCTAGTCTGTGGTGTCCGGTTTTATTGTTGAAATTGTGAAGGAGTCTAGCTTATGTTGTCAGGGAGATATTGACTATTTCGATTAGGAAAAAAATAACGTTTTACTTTCAATATCAGTATAAAACATATAATGCATGGTGAACGATAAAGCCCAGACAAGGATCATTTCAACCTTGACCCTATAAAGCGTGACCTTGACCTATGAGGAACAGACATTGGTCTTGTACACGACAAGCACACTCACAATGGTGGACCTTCATGGCATGCATGGTCAAGGTAAACCCCGGACAACGGATTATTTCAACTTTTGACCTATAAGCGTGACCATGACCTTTTAAGTAGTGACCTAGGTCTTGTTCGCGATACGCCGCCACATTATGGTGAACCTTCATGGCAAGTTTTGTTTTTGAAAATTCTATAATGCATGACCATGATATAGTGTGGGCAAATTAGTCGGGCGGACGGACGCCGGTATATGGAACAGCCATTATGACAACTATGACCCGCTCACCGCAACCATACTCACGGTGGATCCACGTGCACCGGATATAGTAGCCCAGGTGAGACTTAAAAAATGCTATTTTTACAGGAATGTAAGGGTTTGACCTGTTAATAACCTAAGTTTGACACTCTAAAGTATCAGCCTAACGAGTATTGACGTGTCCTGGTGTGCAGATATTAACACAACTGTGGTGCTTGGCTTTAAATCATTAGTAAATTGGTGGTAAAGGCCAGGTTTTTACAAAACTATTGTAATCAAATGGCTTTGATACGTCAAAAAACAAACAACTGAATCGAGGAGTTTCTTTATTTGTTAGTCAAATTTCTCTATTTCAAAGCATTTTAAGAGCTGCTTAGTAATATCTGAGAACTGTTGGTTCCATCAGCATTATTTTGTTTTTCCCACGATAGATGCGATAATACCTGTAATATCCTTTCATAACTGCTGCCTAAACGCTTCCTTTCAATGGCGCAAAAATACCTTTAAATTTGATGTCGAATATATTTCGCAAGCAAATTTCGGGACCGGTTTTTTTTCTTTAGCTGGCTCGGCTCACGACGGAACACGACCGTTGGGGCACCTCTGACGCAATTTGGTCACCGATTTCAGATGGTAACAAGTTTTTTAATAAGCTACAAATGACGCCAAAATACCTTTAAAATTAAATGGGAAAGTTAATGTCGCAGATATCTCAGGTTCCGCACAAGCGCGGAAGTCATGACCGGTTCTGTTTTTAAGGTGACTTGGTTCCCGACGGAAGCCATCGTCGAGGCACCTCTGACATAATTTGGTCACCACTTTCAGACAGTAACAAGTTTCTTTTATAAGTGAAAATTTGTGCCAAAATACCTTTAAGTGGGATGATGCGATGGTACTTGTAAAATCCTTTCATTACTGGTTTTGTTCTCTAGATGACTCAGCTCCCGACGAAACACGACCGTCGAGACACCTCGGACATTATTTGATCACCAGTTTCAGACGGCAACAAGTTTCTTTAATAAGTAAAAATGGTGCCAAAATACCTTAATGTGGGGTAGTTAGTGTCAAAGATATCTCAAGATCCGCACATGCACGATAGTCGACATTGGTTTTGTTTTTATGTGAATCGGTTCCCGACGTAACGCGACCGTCAAAGCACCTGTGACGTAATTTAGTAACCGGTCTCGGAGTTGAAGTGCTTCCTTAACGCTTCTTTTGAACGGGAATTCCAAAACCTTATATAGGGGAGTATCTGTTGAATATATCTCAGGATCCCCGCAAGCGGAATGCGTGATCGTTTCTGTTCGGTGGCTCGATTCCCGACGGAAAGCAACAGTGTGGGCACATATGATATATTTGGACACCTGTATCTGTGGGTAACAACTTGTTTTAAGGCCACAACAAATTGATCATTTGTTCGTCGGATTTGCCGCACCTAAAATTCGAAAAACGAAAAAAAAATAAAAAAACTTTTTTTTTGCGCCCGCACTTACTATTTTGCCGCGCATATTATTTATTTTTTTACTTCCGAATTTCCTCTATTTTCTGAAGTTTTTTTTACTTAAAATTTGAACCTGTAACGTCGACTTCGCCTTTTTTTGAAGTTATTTCCATGCTTTACATTCTCCGCGAGCAAACTTTCCTCGTGTCAGGAAAAAATCAGGTCCGGGTAACCGCAAAACAGCCGATATTTGTTGACAGTCTTTTTTGTCGGGAATATTTTGCAGGACGCACCGTTGTTATCTATTTCCGGTATTAATTTGCAGGATACTTTCAGTTTTCGTTAATGTAAAATACACATTTTTAATTGAAAATCAGTGTCATAGTCAATGGATTATAGTCTTCAGTAAACAACAACAGTTTCACAGCTTCGAAGGCAATAATTATTTATGTGTGTTTTAAGTAATTCATTGTTTTGTACTCAAAATTTAGTGTTAAATAATAACTAAATCAGATTTTGAGTGCAAAACTTATATTAAAATACACGGACACTCGACTAACAACAAATGAACATGTTTTCGTGAGTAATTTTTTAAATTCTAAAATGCATTTCTCAGTTTTATACTCGTAATTGATAAAAATGGAAGGACTTGTAAATGTTTCAGAAACAGTCTGTATTTATGCACCATTCAATTGTAACCATGCCCCCCCCCCCCCAGAACCGGGGGCATACCGGAGATAGCCGGTGAAATGGGCCGTGTTTTCACCTTCCGGGTAATTTCGTGGTTTTACCCGGGGTTGGCTGGACCGAATGTCAAAGTCCCCGCTATTCCCCGGACCATGGGGGTCGTGGTTACAATTGACTAGTGCATTACACATACATGTACATGTACAGTATAAAAATAACATCAGTAAAATCAGAAAATAAAACCTTTTATAAGTAAAATGACTGTTTTAATTTTCTCAATTCTTTGTTCTTATCCATTTGTTTTCTTTGATCGATTTGTAGTAAAGTGGCCTGTTATTAAAGTGGTCTGTTTCTTACGGGCATTGAAGCTATGGAGGGTGTCATGATTTTTTTTTCAAGGCACAGACCTATAAACCATTGGTTCGTGGTAAAGGCGAGGTCTTGAAAGGGAAACATCTTTATTCCACCACCTGCTCTAATATAATGACCGGTGCCACATTTGCAGATTTGTTTAATACTGCTTCAATTGTGTTGTCCCGCAATTTAATCGGCAGTGTCTTAAGTAATAGTAAAGCACTGGATCTTATTGCCATTTGTTATATATTGAGACAGATTTTCATGTGATACAATCAAAACCATTTCATTTATATTTAAACTAAGAACCTATGTTTGCAATTAAAAAGCATTTCTTGACATATTGCATGATAAATTTAGTAAGAAATAAACTTTTTAATTTTTATTTCATTTTTCGCCTTGCGCTCGCCTCTGAATTGCCTTAAATTTAAAAAAAAGTATTTTAATTTTTTTTTCGCTCGCTCGCTCCTACTTTTTTTGGGCAAAATCCGTAGAACAAATGATCAATTTGTTGTGGCCTAAAGTAAATAATGGCACCAAAGTCCTTAAAATTGGAAAGTTGAGGTCGAAGATATCTCAGGATCCGCGCATGAGCGGGAGTTTGGACAGGTGAATTCTTAAGGTGACTCGGTTCACCACGGAACTCGACTGTACAGCGCCTGTTACGTAATTTGGTCACCGGTTTCCAACGTCGTAAATTGCCCCCTAAACGTTGCTTTTCAACAGAGCCTCCCATACTCTAAACTAGGAATTTAATGTCGCAGATATATCTCAGGATCCGCGCATGTGCAGAAGTCTATCTTAAAATGGAGTAGTTAATGGCGAAGATACCTAAGGATCGACGCGTGTTTTTTAGGCGGCTCTTTTTCCTACGGAACGCAACCGTCAGGCGCCTTTGACGTATTTTGGTCAGCGTTTTTTTAAAGCCTTCGGGACATAACTGATGTAATTTGGACACCCATTTAAGACAGCAAGTTTCTTTTTTGTATTAACAAATGGCATGAAATACAGCCGAACCTCGTTATTTCGAGAAAAAAAAACAATCCCAACACGCTTGAGTTGGATTGTACGATGTTTACATCCACAATTGCATTCGGAACTCCTCGGCCATTTTTATTGAAAACAACCTCGGATGTATTTGGACCTTTTACATCCTCAATAAAGAGGTACGCTCTAAGTCCGCTGCAAGTATATCGCGTAGTAATTTTATTTAGCAGGTAAAATTAAACCTTTACTAAAAATGTGCCCTTATGTAAAAAAATCCTTTTAATTTTAGAACACCATAAAACGAGGAAATAAACTGTCGCCTCGGTAATTGATTCGTTCAAAACTTAGTGCTCAAAAAAGTATATTTATTTCTGATACAATAAAAACGATATAATTTCGAAATTAGGAATAGTTAACCGTATTATAGAGTATTTCGCTAGTTGTAATAATGATTGTCCTACATTTATGGCAGTGGTCCGTTGAAGGTGTACTTGCATGACCTGCGGTTAAAGAACACTCACCTGTCATATGATACAACTCAATAATTAAGATTACATCAAAATCCATTTGTTATAGATAATACCTCAAAATAGCCTATGTGATAAATTACACCAAATTAGATTATTATAAATATCATTGACAATAAGACAATGATAAATTCAGAGATGTAAATCATAAGATAATTGATACATTTAGTTCTGCATTAGGCCTCTTCATTATTTTGAACTACATATTTGAGCCAACTCCCCAAATATCCAATATTTAGATTATAACCGTGGCCTGACCTTTGTTTCCCTCATAAAAACTAACCCTTCTGTCCTCATAGTTTGCGGGATTTATGCCATTATCGGGGATATGAACGCAATTGGGGTGGTCAAAGTACGCGTAGAGTCCTCCATAGTTACCGAAATCGTCGTCATTGTAGTAGATGTATGAATAAGGTAGGGCGAACAAGGTGTGACAAAGGTGTCAATATGGTTATTTTTAAAAGTGAAAAACAGAATAATGCCATAATTACAGATACACTACAAGAACATCATATTTACAATGTGGCCTTCTGTGAACAAAACAATGTATGCCAATAATAAATTATCAAACCATAAGCATTATAACATCACAATTAAATCACAATTAAATGAATAGGATATACACATATACACATATTCACAGTCATGTTCCTGTTTATGATGTAACAAAATTAAGTGCAATTTATATCATAAACCAACCGACAGTCGCTCAATCATTACAATAGATTGTGTCCAAATAATTTTGCACGTCGAACATAATGCAACGTACTCATTGTGATGCACTACTTAAAATATGTATCCATACTATTATCACAGTGCAGTATCTTTCAGAATGACTTATGAGAAAACAAAAACAGTTGACCAATTTCAGATCCCTTTGGCACTTCTGTTATAATTTGAATCACGTTTAATTGTATGCTTCCAACTATTACTGCTAGTTAGGTACAAGGGAAACAGATGTGAAGACATTTCAAAGAAATATAACAGTTCATGCAAAGAAATCTACTTTTCTTTTCTAAAATCAGGACATATAGCTCCAACAGTCATTGTCAAATTTTGTCGCTAAAACCAAACTGATATGTATGTATAATATTTGCAAAATGAAAGTAAAATTGCAATTGATTTGCAATATGCCTTTCAAATATGTTGATGCTGTTGGCTGTATCTAAGTCGGACGATAACTATATTGATCTTTTTTCGAATCTAATAAAAACGGGGGTGGGAAACGTGCAGTTTTAAAACCATAAAGCCTCAATCAAGAAGGAAATAGTACTTTACTTGCCTATAAACACGAACAATTTGTGTCGGTAATGTCTTCACCTACCTTAACATCAGTATACGCACTTGTACCATCTGGGTGAAAGTTAAAGTATATGGTACATCATAAAGCTTCATTTAGGAGCCAATGAGATAGTGCAGACACGTTATGTCTCGTTTTGGGGCCGCATTTTGGCATATTCGTGATTTTCATTGGCTGTGAAATGTAAGGCTATAACGTTGGGCCTAAGAACCAATATTTGAACTGGAAAGGCCTAACTAAGCCTATTGAAGCAGAAACATAAAGGGGCATTTCTTGTTGGTATTCCCCGGGAGGACAACCACTCTCTTGGTTGGGTATGAATTAGGAGTCCGGACCTTGAGGATGTGGCCGCATAGAATAATGGCATGGTGGAACTCGGGGCCATAACCTGACTTTGGACCATGGGGATAGGGACCCTGTTGTGGGTTGAAACCAGGGTATGGTCCTTGCTCCTTGGGTCCACTGAGACCACCTGGGGAATTTAATCTTTCAGAAGATGACAGGTTGTTTGACAATGTACGTATATAACTCTGATTAATAAAAAAACTGAACTATCCCACCATAAAAAAACGAACCAGGCTCTTCACTATTCAGCTGGAAGACGAATTGTCAACTAGCGAATCAGACTGAACTCTGACTGTTCAAATGTTTGAAAACCATGAAGCTACCTCAAAAGAATGTGTTCAATCCGCTGTTAAATCCACAAGTTGTTCCGTGTTTCTTGTTTGTGAGTGTTGTGGTCTATGTCTTTGGCGTTTACACTGTGCCATTAAACGGGATTTATGCTAAAACTTTTGGCTCCTGTGCTTGCTTCTGTAGCTTTGCATATAGATATTGTTTACACTTTTGACGCTTCAAATACTTCATTCAGTGAATTGCGAATACTGTAATTCAGTCAATATTTATAAATATGGTGTTCAGTTTTGTTTGTTTTGTACACTAAATTTTATTATTTTAAATGTAAATGCATTACTCAAAGTGTATTGATAAATCTTAATTAAATGATTGAATTGAAACATGAGGGAAAAACTTTTAAGAAAACATACTGTCGAACCTCGAGCCAAGCGGGAATGCTTCCTTCAGTTTAAAGACATCGGTCTTTTACATCAAGTTCGAGCCAAGCGATTTCGAGCTAAGAGGGTTCGACTGTATATAATAACGCTACGAAATTCATGAATTATTACATATACAAACTTTCTAGGCTAAACTCAGGTACACATAGAAACATATCAGCCTGTATAAATATTTTTGATAGCTTCGTGGTCACAAATTCTTACGTTAAAATAGCGCCAAATGATCACTTATTTATCTTTATCTATACCTAAATCATATGCATTTTTGTGTAGATTATTAGAGTCAAATTAGTTAAACACGATAAAGTATTATATTAAAACATTTAAAAACTAAATACACAAGTAAATCTTATGTTTGACATCTATTTATAAATCAATTGTCTTATTGTTTATGTTATTGATAATACTCTTATTTGGCGTCATTTACTCAATAGGCTTTATAAAAGTATTCCCTTTAACAAATCTTAATTAGTAAGCCCTTTCATAAGCTTTTATTTTTTCAACGATTTAAGATACAACCCGTAAATGTCATTTTACCCTATATATTACATGTTCATTGAATTTCCGAAGAAAACTGCCAATAAAGTAAGACAATTATTATAAAACTAGAACAATACCCTAAAGCAGGGTTAACGACTCGTCTGAACTCTTCAATGGAAATATCAAGATGTTATACCTCTCAATGATGGCATTGTTTTAATCCATTATTCATGTTTGAAGCCTTATCGTAATAATTAAAGCTTATTAAACAGGTTGAAAACGATATTTTGATGTACTAGATAAAGGTTATTGACTTGGTATGTATGTATATGATCGATTTCTGGAGCGCGACATTCAGCTTTTGTTTATCCACTTCTGAAGTCTAAAAGTCGTAAACGATGGCAGAAACTCAAATGACGTTCACAAAGACATTGAGGCCCGGTTGTTCAAAACTCCCGTTTTGCAAAGACACTCAAAGAGCGCGGCGCGTTTTACAAGGACACTAAAAGGGCGCGGCGTCTTTCCCACAGACCGTCAAAACGCAGCGCCTTTAACAAATACAATCCAAGGACGCAGCGCGTTTGACAAGGACACTAATAGGGCGCGGATATTTCACAAAGTCTATCAAAGGCGCGGCGCCATTCACAAAGACCATCAAAGGCCCAGTGCCTTTCACAAATACAATCGAAAGGCGCACGGCCCCTTCACAAAACAATCAAATGTGCAGGGCCTTTTGCAAAGCCTATCAAAGAGCGTGGAGCATTTGCAAAGACACCTCGCCCTTTCCCAAAGACAAAGGGACCGGCATCTTTGCGAAGAAACCTCGCACTTTCGCGAAGACAATTAAAGGAGGCGGCGCCTTTTTCAATTAAACAAAGTGTAAATTGATAAAATATAAATGAATATATAAAGTTAAAATAGCCGGATATATAAAATGAATACACATATTATTGCATTGTCAGCTGCTTCATTTTATAGTTACCAAGAATTATTTCAACTTTTTATTTGATTTTATTCTTGTCATATGCATTGTTGTTGTTTTATCATTACATCGCGTAAAGTGTTCAGTACATAGTAACACAATCCATTTCAAGTTGGCTCAGATACTCAAAACGCGGTCCAATTTTCATATATTTACTCGAATAAATTCCTTTATTTAGGAAATAACATAACGATCAAAATGTAAGGATCGGAAGGAAAAAATAAAGTCGGTCGGGTTTGTGGAAACAAAGATTTTTACGCATTACGCATACTTTTATATTCTATTAAAAAATACAACGCATCGACAACATATTCAAAACACCGCCACCCCCATTCAATTCTTAGAGCTACGTTCTTGTATTCTTATATAGATCAATTATAAGACAAGCGGCATTACGTACCGCATTAAGGCGCGTTGTCTTCTCTGGGGCTCAGCATATCGTAGACGGTGTTAATAAAGATGAAGTTAATTGGCATTATTTTAATTTGTTTAACTGGTGATGTTTCTGGAGCGGAGTGTAAGTTTTTTTGTTTTTTTGAGTAAATAATAACTGACCAATATAGGTGTTGATTTTGCATTTTTCACAATTGCTTTTTTAATGAACAGCTACACTCAAAGAAGGATGATTCAAGACACTGAAATTTTCAAATATGGTTTTTATTGAAATAAAATCTAAAATAAATCAAACCTCCAGATCGGAAACTGAATAGTGCGTAACATTATCTAAGTTGAATTTAATTGGAAAACCGCCTTGAAAGCTTAAGAAACTGAGTTAAGAATACCATCTAAATATAGGAAACGTAGAATTCTAAGTAACTTAGTATAAAGTAGGCCCAATTGAAACATATCATAAGATTGGATTTAAATGTTAATTAAGAGTGATGTGATGTGATCAAACTTCGAATATAGCAATCTGTCGGTAGCATTTTGTGTTGTTAGGAACAATGTGAATGTAACTGGTGTATGTGGATATCCGAAATGGGTCAAAGTTCCTGACTGATGATATTATAAGCCTGGTTTCCTTGCATCGCGTCATTTCTAAAGCAATACTTAACAAGTCAAGAGTAGTTCACGAATAATTTTAACACATTTAATACATCTTTCTTGCCAATCGGAACACCTCGGCCATTTTGCATTGAAACCACTCGTATGGCGGTGGTGGTCAAGGTGTTCCGATTGGCTTCTAGCGTAACCCTCGGTATGTAACACATGGATTCAGTTTTCAAATGATCGTACGTATTGAATAGAATACTTTGTAATTGAATGATTTTTTTTCAGGGAGTTACTCTGGCAACACCGGTAAGTACAGGCTTTCAGAAATACTTCCTTTGTATAGTTTTAAAGATAGTATGTTCATTACGAAAAGTATGCTTTGGTTTAAACATGTTTTATTCAACACACACTTTTTGAAACTAAAACATAGATTTAAGTGTTTTTTTCTCCGTGGAAATTAAATTAATGAGAAGGTTAGACGAGTTCATATAGTGTTTACATGTTTCTATGGTGTTTATTAAAACGTTTAAACATGCAGCAATACCATTTAAAGAGAAATAAAAAAAAATACGAGTGTATATGTGTATATGATGATTTAGACAACACCTATATGTAAAGAATGAGCAAAAACACTGGTGAAAACAAAGATATTTTGAATGCATGTAAAAGTGATGATGTTACATACATGCCATGTTATGGTGGAAATTAGTCAAGTCAGGTGATATAGCATGATCAGGAGTGTTGTTGTGAAACAATATTGAAGACTTATTTATACTTGTCTTATGAACAAAATTTATGCACATTTTGTTTTAATTCTATATATAACTTATGGCAGCAACAAATTAACTTTACCCTAAAAGGACCAAGTTACTGGGCGGGCCTTTATAGCGACGACTACTGCGATGGAACCAGCCAGTCCCCCATTGACATTCCGGCTGCCGCCGACATGACGTACGATGTAGCACTAGCCACCGCCTTCACGTTCACCGGATATAGCAGCATGGCCGCCTCCAGCATCACCGTCGCAAACAACGGACACACAGGTACCTTTTTCGTAGTTATGTATAAATGGAGTAGAGAATTGGCAAGAATATAGGAAGATTCGTGAGTTTGAACATTCTGTGAAAATAGCCGACGGGCATGTATATGACATAACAACAATACTTACACCAGAGGAAACAATGCTTAATTCCTGTATGTATTTTGATGTTTCAATTTTCACTTGAACATAAACTAGTATATTTATGACGGGCCGAGGGCTGACTGGAATGTACATAGCGACTACCTACATGACTGGCGAAGGGCTGACTTGACAGTAAATAGCGACAACCTACCTGACGGGCAGAGGGCTGACTGGACAGTAAATAGCGACTACCTACCTGACGGGCCGAGGGCTGACTTCACAGTAAATAGCGACTACCTACATGACTGGCGAAGGGCTGACTGGATAGTAAATCGCGACAACCTATATGACGGACCGAGGGCTGACTGGACAGTAAATAGCGACTACCTGCATGACGGGCGAAGGGCTGACTGGACAGTAAATAGCGACTACCTACATGACTGGCGAAGGGCTGACTGGAATGTAAATAGCGACTACCTACATGACTGGCGAAGGGCTGACTGGACAGTAAATAGCGACAACCTACATGACGGGCCGAGGGCTGACTGGACAGTTAATAGCGACTACCTACCTGACGGGCCGAGGGCTGACTTCACAGTAAATAGCGACTACCTACATGACTGGCGAAGGGCTGACTGGACAGTAAATAGCGATTACCTACATGACGGACCGAGGGCCGACTGGACAGTAAATAGCGATTACCTACATGACGGGCGGAGGCCTGACCTGACAGTAAATAGCGACAACCTACCTGACGGGCGGAGGGCTGACTGGACAGTAAATAGCGACTACCTACCTGACGGGCGGAGGGCTGACTGGACAGTAAATAGCGACTACCTACATGACTGGCGAAGGGCTGACTGGACAGTAAACAGCGACTACCTACATGACTGCCGAAGGGCTGACTGGACAGTAAATAGCGACTACCTACAT